>NC_069505.1:517832109-517897109 GCF_027579735.1 Bombina bombina | reverse complement strand
TTGTTAGCCATACAGTACTGTGTGAGCCAGTCCTGATATTGTGCAATCAGTGGGTTTCCCTTGTTAGACATACAGTACTGTGTGAGCCAGTCCTGATACTGCGCAGTCAGTGGGTTTCCCTTATTAGCCATATGATCAGCTCTGATCGATCAGGAGGTGATCCTACATTACACATCCAGTACTGTCTGAGGCTGTTCTGGTTGTGTGCAGTTAGGGGGATCCTCTATATTACACATCCAACAGGTCTTAGCATATCCTGATAATGTGCAGTTAGTTGGGGGGTCACCTACTTTAGACACCCAGCACGGTCTGAGTCGATATAATGTGCAGTCAGGATGCCCTGTGGCTGTGTATTCTGAACCTGCCCTGATAAAATGCAATGTGCTATTTACACCACATTCAGAACTTTTATGTTATGAATTACTTTGCAGGACAAATACAATATTTTTGTTTGGGGATGGAATCAGGGGAGAGAACAATGAACTGTGTGAATGATTTAGTGTCCCCTTTGTGAGTATTGTTCTCTCAAGGTACTAAATCTGAATTATCTGATTCACTTATGACATTGGTCAGTCCCTGTCGTTCCCCCTTTGTCTGATAAGCCATTAACAATGTGTACTGTCTCCCCAGGGAGCCTAAACCTCCCCAGGCTACATTTCTGAAGTTGGTGGGAAAAAAAACTCTGTACATGTGAAGAACAGACCTGTGAGGTTAGGAAAGCTCTGTACGTGTGAAGAAGAGACCCGTGAGGTTAGGAAAGCTCTGTACATGTGAAGAACAGACCTGTGAGGTTAGGAAAGCTCTGTACGTGTGAAGAAGAGACCCGTGAGGTTAGGAAAGCTCTGTACATGTGAAGAAGAGACCTGTGAGGTTAGGAAAGCTCTGTACATGTGAAGAAGAGACCTGTGAGGTTAGGAAAGCTATGTACGTGTGAAGAAGACACCTGTGAGGTTAGGAAACTCTGTACATGGGAAGAAGAGACCTGTGAGGTTAGGAAAGCTCTGTACATGTGAAGAAGAGACCTGTGAGGTTTAGGAAAGCTCTGCACATGTGAAGAAGAGACCTGTGAGGTTAGGAAAGCTCTGTACATGTGAAGAAGAGACCTGTGAGGTTTAGGAAAGCTGTGTACATGTGAAGGAGAGTCCTGTGAGGTTTAGGAAAGCTGTGTACATGTGAAGAAGAGACCTGTGAGGTTTAGAAAAGCTCTGTTGTGAAGAAGAGACCTGCAAGGTTAGGAAAGTTCTGTGCATGTGAAGAAGAGACCTGTGAGGTTTATTAAAGCTCTGTACATGTGAAGAAGAGACCTGTGAGGTTTAGGAAAGCTCTGTACATGTGAAGATGAGACCTGTGATGTTTAGGAAAGTTCTATATATGCGAAGAGACCTGTGAGGTTTAGGAAAGCTCTGCACATGTGAAGAAAAAAACCTGTGAGGTTAGGAAAGCTCTGTACATGTGAAGAAGAGATCTGTGAGGTTTAGGAAAACTCTGTACATGTGAAGAAGAGACCTGTGAGGTTAGGAAAGCTCTGTATATGTGAAGAAGAGACCTGTGAGGTTTATTAAAGCTCTGTACATGTGAAGAAGAGACCTGTGAGGTTTATTAAAGTTCTGTACATGTGAAGAAGAGACCTGTGAGGTTAGGAAAGCTCTGTATATGTGAAGAAGAGACCTGTGAGGTTTATTAAAGCTCTGTACATGTGAAGAATAGACCTGTGAGGTTAGGAAAGCTCTGTACATGTGAAGAAGAGACCTGTGAGGTTAGGAAAGCTTTGTACATGTGAAGAAGAGACCTGTGAGGTTAGGAAAGCTCTGTACATGTGAAGAAAAGACCTGTAATATGTTAGTTTCATTAATCTCACATATTAGGTAGTTTGGCCTACTGTACCCCCTCCCCCACGAATTGTAACAACAATTTGACAGCACTGTTTCTTTCATGGGATGGTGACAATGACATGTTTCCAGGATTCTTCTTTGGAATTTCCTTTAAATGGTTACGCATGGGTGATTAATGACCCAACAGTAACTAAGTATATAAGACAAATACTAATTTATCAGATAAGATTGTCCTGAGGGGTTTAATGAGTCAATGGGACTGAGTGGGGGTAGGTACAGATCACACAATTTACAAACATTTTAAAAACAATAATAAGACAACATGTCAGTTTAGTAGCAATTTTATATCAACTTTTTTTGACAACATGTTAAAGTTAAAAAAAAAATAAAAAAACAGGTACAGATTTACCCTTATTGAGTATATACAGTTATACAATTGAATCATACACATGCAATATATTTATGATCAGTGCATATAGATACTTTATAGAGCTAAACAATGTGGTGTACTGATGGTCAGCATGCAGAAATATAAAGTGGAATCAATATGGTGTTCTGATTAGAACAGATACTCAGTGGAATTATACAAAGCTGTGTATATTCATGGTCCACACATTTAGATACTCAGTGGGACTATACAATGCAGCAAAGCATATAGATACTAAGTGAAACCGTATAATACAACAGTATTCGCGGTCAGTCCATATAGATACTCAGTATAATAATTCTACAATGCAGTGTATTCATGATCAGCACAGATACTCAGTGGAACTATACAGTGCAACAAACTAATTACTATAACAAAGATACTTGCTGAAACCATAAATATGTGGTGTATTCATGGTCACCGTTTATAAAGATACACTGTATATAAAAAGGTACTCATAAAAGCATACAGATACTCATTAGGATTACACAATGCTGCATATTAATAATAAGAGATGTACAATATGTATAATCATTATCATTGGTATATAGATACTCAATTACACAAAGTGACACTCATTATTAACACATTTAAAGGGATATGAAACCCAAACAATTTATTTTCTAAGTTAGACAGAGAATACACTTTTTTTAAAAAAAAAAAATTCCAATTGTTCTTGTGGTATTCTTTGTTAAAGAGATACGTAGGTATTCGAAGCACTACATAGCAGTAAATAGTGCTGTCATCTAGTACTTGTGCAAATGGATAATCCTTGCACAACTGCTGCCATATAATGTCCCAGACATGTGTATACATCTAAAACTTTGGGGCTTAGTTAGGAGTCTGAAATTCAGCGCAATGTTATTTAAAATAAGCAAAACTATACATTTTTACAAAAACACTCCGAGATGGGCTATATAAATAGATAATCTACAAAACATTTATGCAAAGACAAATCTAGCGTAACTTGTCCCTTTAAAGGGACACTCAATCAAAATTAAACTTTCATTATTCAGATAGAGCATGACATTTTAAACAACTTTCCAATTTACTTCCATTAACTAAATGTGCACAGTCTTTATATATTTAATCTTTTTATGCATTTGTGAATGGCTGATGGCTGTCACATGGTACGTGTATGCATGTGTGATTGGCTGATGGCTGTCACATGGTACAGGGGGAGTGGAAAAAGACATAACTTTAAAAATTGTCAGAAAAAAAAAAAATCTACTACTCATTTGAAGTTCAGACTAAGGGCTCGATTTATCAAGCCTCTACGGCAGCAAGTTCTCTCAAGAACTTGCTCGCCGTGATTTATCAAGCAGCGGTCACCAGACCGCTGCTTCCCTAACATCTACGCCACCTCTAATGTGGCGAAATTCAATCTCCTCGGTCGAGTCCGACCGAGGAGATTGACAGCTCCTGCCCGCGCGTGATTGGCTGTGCGCAGGCAGGGGGCGGGATTGCACGCGAGCGCAAAATTGCGCTTGTCTGCAATGTTAATTACCCGCTGGTAATTTCGCCCCGCCACAGGCGAGCTGAGGCGTACAGGGGCGCATATACGTGCCCCTGTACACCTCAGCGTTGATAAATCTAGTACACATTCAAACAAAACAAAGTCCAAGCACCATCCACTCTTTGCTTGATTTTTGTATACACCTGTGTTTGGTGTGTCCACCGGAATATATATAACACCTTGGCTCATTCACCTATTATATTTTAAGCAATCTTTGCTCTGTACCATAATAGTAGAGTATTATCTGTATTGTATTCCTGCAGGTCAACAGTTCAATATAGGAAGAGATAAATTTCGTCTTACCACTATACTGGGTCTCAAGGCTGGGTACGTATTCTTTCCGTCTGTAAAAAATAGGGGTCGGTCCACAGGAGCTGTATGGGCTCTGGTGCCTAGCTCCCTCCTCGATCCCTCTATTGGCGACTAGGAAACGACCAGCAATCACACTGTATGAGCGCCCCGTCTTTACACCCGTATCGGTCCACAGGAGCCGTTACCTGCTCGGTCTTGCTCCCTCCTCGATCTGTGATGTGACGGTCTCTGCTGCTCAGGCTTAATTCTTTACTTTTCTTCCTCAATCAGTTGCCGCAAAAAGGCCTCCGGTGTTTGCCGGTTACACACCCTTTGCTTTTCCACAGGCTCTGACTTCACAGTTTAACTCAGTCTGTGCTCTCTCGAAAACGCCCCATACTCAGTATACAAACAAAAGTTCAATGAGGAGCACCAGACCGACTTGCTTGGAATAAAACTTAGCTTAGCTCATTTGAAGTTCAGACTAAGGGCTCGATTTATCAAGCCTCTACGGCAGCAAGTTCTCTCAAGAACTTGCTCGCCGTGATTTATCAAGCAGCGGTCACCAGACCGCTGCTTCCCTAACATCTACGCCACCTCTAATGTGGCGAAATTCAATCTCCTCGGTCGAGTCCGACCGAGGAGATTGACAGCTCCTGCCCGCGCGTGATTGGCTGTGCGCAGGCAGGGGGCAGGATTACACGCGAGCGCAAAATTGCGCTCGTGTGAAATGTTAAATTACCCGCGGGTAATTTTGCCCTGCCACAGGCGAGCTGAGGCGTACAGGGGCGCATATACGTGCCCCTGTACACCTCAGCGTTGATAAATCTAGCCCAAGTGCTATTGCATTGTCTTGTTATCTTGCATTTGTTGATTATGCAAATCTACTGTGTTGACTGGTCCTTTATAAGTGTATTAAATGTTCAAACATTCAAATGTTTTGCCGTGTCTGAATATTATAAAAATCCAATTTTCTTTAGCAGAGATTGAGAAATCCAAATAAAAATAAAATAAAAAATAAAATAGTTTTCATTTTAAACAACTATCTAGTTAACTTCTGTTTTGCTTCATTTTCTTGTTATCCTTTGTTGAAGGAGCAGCATACACTACTGGGAACTATATCTGAACACACTGTGAGAGCCAATGACAAGCGGCACATATCTGCAGCCACCAATCAGCAGCTAGCTCTTGGTAGTGTACTGCAGCTCCTGAGCATATACAGGCAAGCTTTCAGCAAAAGATACAAAGAGAAGGTAGCAAATTAGTTAATAGAAGTCTATTGGAAAGTTGTTTAAAATTGCATTCTCTATCTGAATCACTTTACTGTCCTTTTAATGAATAGGTCTGGCCAATCGTTCTTGGTTCAACTCAGATTCCTTGCTACTTTCAGATTGTCTTGTTTACTTGGGTACATAAATAATGATACCCGATGGCTCCAAGAAAGTGGGGTCATCAATTTTTCATTATCAAATTCTAGTGCTAGTCATAATTTGCATACCTCTAGCTCATTGCACATTTTATCAACTTTGTCTGCCATTATGTTAAGTTAGTTTAAGCAGCTCTTGTCCATTTATCTGTCTATTTTTTAAATGGTTTTATTTCACCCCTTGTATGTCTTATCTCTGTAATATTTATTTTTTTATGTGTTTTTTTGGTTTCTGCATGATTGACCCTTAGCTTAAAATGTCCATAAATGTACCCTCCCACTCATTAAACACACTTTTGCTGGGCCATCGCTAACCAATATATCTCTCTCCTTCAGCTTGATTTCAAACACATCCTCTCTCAGAACTCAGAGAAAATACACAGACTTTTACACTCAACTGCTTCAATTGCCCTCTAACTTACTACAGGTAGCCTTCTGGAAAACAGCTTCCCTCCCACCCCAAGCTCATTTCCTCATTTATAGATAGTCTCCCACACAACTTTCACTCTCCTGAAATGACAAGTGCAAACACTGATCAGCACATCCTTCCATTCCCTTAACCATATAGAATACACAGTACTTTTGTTATATTATGTTTCATATACCTTTTGTTCCCTTATGCAATTGTTACAGTAATTCTGTGTCTTATGTTTTTAACTGGTTCCCAATTCTGTAAAAATGCTCAATATATGCCTATTCCTTTTTGCTACCCTTTGTCTCTATAACAAACTACACTATTCAATTACTCCTTCTCCCTCTCCACCTGCACTGTTCATTAGCCCATCTCTCTTAAACTCACCTTACTTTTGTACTCATGAACTTTACCTATTCCTAAACACTCTCTCTCTCCCCTGCAGCTCATCTCAAAAGCAGTCTCACTACTGCAAATCTGTATCTCATGTCACTCTCCCTCTTGCTTCTACTGACATCTCCCCTAATCCTTGTCCCCAACCACTGACAAACCGTGCACACCCATGTGTACCATCCCATAGACTCAGAAAACAAAACTCTGCACACCTTACTCACATTCCTCTTGCATCTAAAGCCACTACCCCTTTCACTTGTGCACTCTGGAACTCTCGCTCTGTTTGCAACAAGCTCACTTCTATACATGACCTCTTTATCTCCCGCTCCCTCAACCTTCTGGCCCTAACAGAAACCTGGCTCTCTCCCCTAGACACAGCATCCACTGCTGCTCTGTCACATGGGGGTCTCCACTTCAGCCACACTCCTAGGTCTGGTAATAGACAAGGAGGTGGTGTAGGTATTTTACTTTCCTCTCGTCGCACCTTTCAACAAATACATCCTCTCTCTTCCCTCATTTTTCCCTCATTCGAAACCCACATGATTTGCTTATTCTCCCCTCTCTCTGTACGTGTTGCAGTCATATACCGACCCTCTGGCTCCTCAACTCAATTTCTAGATCACTTGGCTGCCTGGTTACCCTATTTCCTTTCCTCAGACACCCCTGCCCTCATTCTTGGCGACTTCAACATCCCCCTTAACAATCCCACTGCCTCATCTGCTAAACAACTTCTGCAACTCACGTCCTCTTTCGGTCTGTCACAATGGACTGATTCTCCCACTCACAAAGACGATCACTCTCTTGACCTGATCTTTAGCTATCAATGCACTCTCTCAAACTTCTCAAACTCCCCTTTCCCTCTTTCTGACCACCATCTCCTTACTTGCAACATATCCTCCCTTCCTACAACTCTCCCACCTTCTACTCCTCACACCAAACTTCACAGAAGCATTATGTCTTTAGATCGGCAACAACTTGCTAATTCCCTTAAGCTGCTCCTCTCGTCCTTCTCCTCCTTTTCCTGCCCTGAACAATCTGCCACTATAATTCCACCCTTATATCCGTCCTTGACAAACTCGCCCCTCTTACCACTGCTCGGAAATCACACACTCATCCCCAGCCCTGGCATACTCCTCTGACACGGTACCTATGCAGATGTTCCCGTACTGCTGAACAGCATTGAAGAAAATCACGGAGTTCAGCTGATTTTCTTCATTACAAATTCATCTTGAACTCCTACTACTCTGCCCTTAATCTCCACAAGCAACACTACTTCTCTACTCTTATCTCTAATCTTTCTTCAAACCCAAAAAGTCTGTTCTCCACTTTCAATACTCTCCTCCGCCCTCCCCCACTTCCTAATACAACTTCTCTGTCAGCTCAAGACTTTGCCAGTCACTTCATTAACAAAATTGACTCCATCAGACATGAAATCAGCTCTCAACATAATTCCATTCTCTCCCCCCCTCAAATGCTCTCACTCAACCACAACCCTCATAACCTGAAACTTAGTTCATTCTCCCCTGTTACTGAGGAAGAAGTTTCAGCACTTATACTGCGCTCTCAACTCACTACCTGTCCCCTTGACCCTATCCCCTCACAGCTACTCCCCTCCCTCTCTGCTACCCTTACCTCTATACTAACACACATTTTCAACCTCTCCCTCAGCACTGGTACATTTCCCTCATCGATGAAACATGCACTGGTCACACCTATCCTCAAAAAACCTTCCCTTGATCCTACCTCCCCATCCAACTACCACCCTATTTCCCTCCTCCCTCTTGCTTCAAAGCTTCTCGAAAAACTAGTATATGCACGCCTATCCCATTTCCTTACATTAAACTCCCTTCTTGACCCGCTGCAATCTGGATTTCGTCCCTATAACTCCACAGAGACAGCTATTGTTAAGGTCGCCAACGACCTACTTACAGCTGAATCAAAAGGCCACTTCTCTCTGCTTATCCTCCTTGATCTGTCCGCAGCCTTTAACACTGTCGACCACCCTCTTTTGCTCCAAACCCTCCAATCCTTCGGCATCTGTGACACAGCCCTTTCATGGCTCTCTTCCTACCTATCAAACCGTACCTTCAGTGTAGCCTTCTCTGGGGCCTCCTCTGCCCTGTCACCACTTTCTGTCGGAGTACCGCAAGGCTCTGTCCTCGGTCCCCTTCTCTTCTCAATCTATACATCATCACTAGGTTCCCTAATTAAGTCCCACAGTTTCCAATATCATTTGTATGCCGATGACACCCAAATCTACTTCTCTGCACCAGACCTATCTCCTTCCTTGCTAACCCGTGTCACTAACTGTCTTTCTCACATCTCTTCCTGGATGTCCTCTCACTACCTCAAGCTAAATCTCTCCAAAACTGAGCTCCTCATTTCCCCCCCTTCTTCCAAAATCTCCACCCCCAATCTCTCTATAACTGTCGACAACTCCATCATTACCCCTACCCCGCATGCCCGATGTCGGAGTCACATTTGACTCAGATCTTTCCTTCACTCCTCACATTCAGTCCTTGGCTAAAGCCTGCCACTTCCACCTTAAAAACATCTCTAAAATTAGACACTTCCTTACACAAGACACAACTAAGATTTTAATCCACTCTCTCATTCTTTCCCGCCTTGATTACTGCAACTCTGTCCTCTCTGGTCTTCCCACCTGCCGCCTAGCTCCTTTACAATCCATAATGAATGCCTCTGCCAGACTCATCTTCCTTACATGTCGCTCTTCATCTGCTGCACCTCTCTGCCAATCCCTTCACTGGCTTCCTCTTGCCTCTAGGATCAAACACAAAACTCTCACTCTTACATACAAAGCCCTCAACTGCACTGCTCCCCCCTACATCTCAGACCTTGTCTCCAGATACTCTCCCTCCCGTCCCCTTCGCTCTGCTCATGACCTCCTACTCTCCTCCTCTCTTGTCACCTCATCACACTCCCGTTTACAGGACTTCTCCAGACTGGCTCCCATCTTGTGGAACTCTCTGCCTCGCTCCACAAGACTCTCTTCTAGTTTAAAAAGCTTCAAGTGCTCCCTAAAGACTCTACTATTCATGGATGCATACAACCTACGCTAACCTTTCCTAATACCAGTTCCTCTCCTCCATTGCAATCCCCTGAACCCCCTTAGCATGTAAGCCTAAAAGTCCAGCTGTTTGTAGATCACCTTCTTAAGAGCTGACTACAACAGTGCAACTCTTGGCAGGGCCCTCTACCCATTTGATCCCTATAATTGTTTTGTTGTACTCCCCCTTTGTTTATAGCGCTGCAGAATCTGTTGGCGCTCTACAAATAACCGATAATAATAATAATAATAATAATAATAAATAGTGACAATACATAAGGCAGCCACTGCTACATATTTCATTCACCTTTTGGCACAAAATCCAAAGCTTTAGAGTCATTGGACCTCCAGTGTAAGGTCTATCACTCATCACAATAAGTACATTGTTAAGGATTTTAGTTCAACTGTTGGTGGATCAAAGCTGTGAAACTGTTGTGTTCGGTCAATTTTAGCTTTTGAAAAGTGAGATTTTTTTTTTTCTTCAAGATATAATGGATTTGTTAAAAAAATAAATTAAAAAGGCACATAAAACCCCAAATTTTTCTTTCCTGATTTGGATAGATCATACAATTTTTAACAACTTTCCAATTTACTACTATTTTCAAATTGTCTTTGTTTTCTTGTTATCCTTTGTTGAAAAGCCGGAAAGTTCAGGAGTGTGCATGTGTCTGCAGCAATATAATGGCAGCAGTTATACAACAATGTTATACATTAGCAAGATCACTAGATGGCAGCACCATTTCCTGTCTTGTAGTGCTCCATATATGTGCATGCTACCTATCTACATAGTAACATAGTAGATGAGGTTGTAAAACGACCGAAGTCCATCGAGTTCAACCTATACAAAAAGCTCCAGTTAAGCTTAAATAACCCCACTAAAAGGTGATCCATTTAATACTAGCAATCATATCCATGGATTTTGTTTATATACAGAAATGTATCCAGACTATTTTTAAATGTGCATACAAAGAGAGAAGCGCTCTACCAGGAACGAACAACAGCTCAGTGGCTTGTTCTATGGCGATTTACCACCCGGAAGCAGCCTCTTTTAGACCAGTGTGCTTTTCACAGAAGAAAACTTTCCTGAAGTATATCAGTCTGATCCCGCCAAGTAAGGTCAGTCCAGCCCCGAAATACCAGGCAATTCTCCTCTGAACAAGGAACATGACAACCCCAGACGATCGTTTCGGCCTTCTATGGGCCTCGTCAGTGAGGTGCAGCCACATTCCTCTAAGCACACTGGGCAAGGAGTCCACGTCTGGTTTCCCCCATCACCCATAGGGAGACTTCCCCAGGGTCATAATAATTTGCATACAAAGAGAGAAGCGCTCTACCAGGAACGAACAACAGCTCAGTGGCTTGTTCTATGGCGATTTACCACCCGGAAGCAGCCTCTTTTAGACCAGTGTGCTTTTCACAGAAGAAAACTTTCCTGAAGTATATCAGTCTGATCCCGCCAAGTAAGGTCAGTCCAGCCCCGAAATACCAGGCAATTCTCCTCTGAACAAGGAACATGACAACCCCAGACGATCGTTTCGGCCTTCTATGGGCCTCGTCAGTGAGTATTTTTAAATGTATCTATGGTATTGGCATTCACTACCTCCTTTGGTAATGAGTTCCACAATGTTATTGCTCTTACAGTGAAAAAACGTTTCCGTTGAAGGAGATTAAATCTCCTTTCCTCCAACCTTAAATTGTGACCTTGTCACAAACAATTTTCTTGGAATAAACAGAGCTTCTGCCATCTTTGTATATGGCCCTTAAATATATTTATATAAAGTAATCATGTCACCTCTCAAGCACCTTTTTTCTAAAGGAAACAGACCCAGTTTGGCTAGCCTCTCCTCATAGCTTAAATTCTCCATTCCCCTTATTAGCTTAGTGGCCCCCTCTCTCTGAACCGTTTCTAGTTCTGCAATATCTTTTTTTGCGATCGGTCCCCAGAACTGCACTCCATACTCAAGGTGAGGTCTTACCAGGGCTTTATATAGTGACAGAATTATGCTTTCCTCCCTTGAATAGATATTTCATTAACAAGGAATGAAGCAAATTTGACAATAGAAGTAAATTCGAAAATGTTTTTAAAATTGTATGCTCTGTCTAATCTTGAAAGAAAAAAAATTGGGTTTCATGTCTCTTTATAGTGATAGGAAAGTCAAAATTAAATGTGCAAGAAACAGATAAAATTACTTGCTCTAAGACACTTTTAAAATCACTTTCAAGTGTGCTTTGTTCTCCTGGTATCCCTTGTTGAAAATTAATATGCACATATCTTACACTAGTGAGAGCTAGCTGCTGATTGGTGCCTGCATAGATTTATTTCTTGTGTTTGGCTGCCAGTCGTGCAATGCTGTTCCTTCAGCAAAGGATAACAAGAGAATGAGGAATAGTTGATGATAAAAGTAAATTTGAATGTGGTTTTAAAATTGTATGTTCTATCCATTTCATGAATGACATTTTTGGGGTTTCCCCAATACAGTAGAATGGCATAATTAATAGCAAGTGCATAATAATAAGACAAAGCAATATCAAATCAGATTTTTTTTTTACAATACCCCCCTTCCCCCATTTTCTGGCCTACTGTATCATGTGACAATCATTAACCAATCACAGACTACTACATACACACACACAGTGAACTTGTGCACATGCTCAGTAGGAGCCAGTGCCTCAGAAATTTGATAATTGAAGTCAATTAAAAAGTCTTTTTAAAAATGCTCTCTTTCTGAATCATGAAACTTGAATTTTGACTTTACTGTCCCTTTTTAAATTTGCTCTATTATTTGGTCATAGGCTTCCCTGGCTGTAAGGTGTCTGTCACTCCCGAACCATCAAAAACACCTCTGGCACAAGCTGTGGCACAAAAATGCCACTTGACAACAAAGGTTTTAGAGGCTTTTCCAGTTGTTTAATTGTGCAGCTGAACAGAAAAGTAGAAAAAAGTATTTTGAAATTAAATGAAGTGTTCAAGGAGTTCGAAAACGAATGGAAAACAATGTTGAACACTTATGCGTTCATGCCCCTCCGCTTACACACACTCTCTCGACAATATACAAAATACTGACTTCAAATCCACCCTTATATTCCCCCATTCCTAGAAAAGTGTGAAGAGGACTTGGGAATAATAATATTACCGCAAACACAGATGGTATCTTACCCCAAATAAACTTCACCGCCTCTTTCATAACAAATCCGATCTTTGCTGGAGATGCGGCCATAAAGATAGTAATATGGTCCACACGTGGTGCAAGTGCAACACAATACAAAATATTTGGAGAACAATTATAGGAGACATAAAAACAATGTTAGATACCCAACTCACACTAGATCCCTTGGTGTGGTTATTAAATAAACTAAACATGTGCGATTTGGTTTGTCCGAATCGAAATTCGGACGAATTTTGTCAAATTCGGATCGATTCGAATTTCCGAATTGCGGCAGTGCCGGATCTACTGAATAAATCTGAATCAATTCGAATTTATTTGGATGGATTTGGATGGCCATGTATTACACTAGTATTGTACAGTATACTAGTGTAATACACAGCACATCCCACTTAACAGTGCCGAAATTCACACGAATCCGAAAGAATCCGAATGAATCCGAAACAAATTCATTCGATTTCTTCCGAATTCGATTTCTTCCGAATTCGAATCGATCCGAAATTCGAATCGGTCCGAACCAAATTTTTCGCGGCTGCACATGTCTAAAATAAACCTCCAAATATTAAACACAAGTCTTACTTAAAATTGTTCTACGTTATGACAAACAGTGCAAAATACCTATTAGCTAAAAATTGGAAAAGTAAAGAGGCGCCACCCTTGTCAATGTGGACACAACGTGTATCAGAGTTTTTAGAATTAGAATATTATATCAAAAACACGAAAATTGTCATCTACGCAGAAATGTTGAATATGTGGGAACAACATCTCAAAAACAAAACTACATCCCCAAATAAATAGATTAAATCTCTCTTCCAGCAAACACCCCTTAGTCTCATGGAACCAATCCACAAGGGGTAACACCAAACATTCCTATCCCAAATCAAAGCTATGGATATATTGCTACAAAACATTAATAACAAGGCACGACTGAGTTGTCTCAAAAGAAAAACGATTAAATTTGCTCTTAAACAGATTATAAAACAGCCTTCTTTAACTTTTCTTTACTTCTTTACCAACACATTACTTACTTATAACACTATGATTTGTAAACTGCTTACGCAACTGTCATGTATTAGAAAACCAAGTTAACCATAAAAGAAGGTTTTCCTGTTTACTTTCCAAACTCTCTTTGTTATCGACATAAAAAATCTACTGACTAAACTGTGTAACCACTGGAGAGCTGTGCCTCCTATACTGTCAAAAATGTCAGAAATGGCAGTAAAGTCAGTTGGAAGGGGAAAAAAAAAAAAAAAAGGGGAAAAACGAATGTAAAACATTTCATCTTGATCCCTGTAATAGGCGGCAAAATCATTGTTCCAATAAAAAGATTTGAAAGTTGTAATCACACACTGATTTTAAACTTTTGTTGTTGTTAATTTCAGATTTTATTTTTAATTACATATCTTTTCTATAGGATAAACAAAAATACACACTTAGTTTAGAAAATATCTAATGGCTTTTCAAGATAACCAAAGTCTATAGGGATTGATGTAGATAAATCATAGTCTAAAGCATTATATTATTGTACTGTTGCTTGCATATAACAATGAGTTTAAGCCTTGCAAATAAGTTAAACACATAGTTAAAGTCCAGAGCAGCAATTAACTATTGGGAGTTAGCTGAACACGTTTGGTGAATCAATGGCAAGAGACATTTTATGTGTAGCCACCAGGTATCTACCAGTAGAGACAGTGGAAGGCAGAATAGCCCGTAACAAACATAAGAATTAAGGCCCTTAGGAGTGTGATAGTTGTGAAGTGGCAACACTGTTGCATTGGTGTGGGTGGGGATTTGGCTTACCTATAAGAAGTCAGGTTGCAGGCCCCAGACCCTCTTTCCAGCTGGTCTTCACAGCTTGTAGGATCTTCATTGTCTGGTAAAGCAGTCTGCTGCAGCATGGATAGTTCTTCAAGATCTTCCAGGGCATCTGTGAGGAGTGAGGAGTTAATGATTGGCGATTTCGACTCAGAGGAGGATGTGGTTCCGCCATCTCCGGTGATCCATACCCCGATTCTTTCCCTTTACCCCAAGGTTCAAGGTTCAGGTAGTAGTAGTAGTAGTAGTAAGTCCCCCTTCCCTTGGTCCCATTAGTGGCGGGGCGCTTGTAGTGGGCTCTCCCGAGGCAGACCCATCTTCTCTCCCCTCAACCGGTCAGCCGGCAGTTGGGCCCGGGGTCGGCGTTCCCCCTACTCAAAATTTGCCCCCTGATGCGCATCTCGAGGGTGCATAGTTGGCTGGAGTGAGTGTGAGCACTTCATACTTACCTCCACCATCGATCGGCAAGTCAGTTTTGGCCGCGGTGGCGCTCTTGCAGTCGCTTGCATCGGTTCTGGTGGGCGGTGGTCCTCCCTCTTCAGTTACAGTTGTCGGTGGTCATCCTCATCCATCTCCTGGTAGTCGGGCGGATCTTTGGCCATGCGGGGGTGGCGGCCATTCCTCATGACATCACTTCCAGTTTTGGGCACTTCTGGTGACGTCACTTCTGGAAACGCCATTCGGCAACCAGGAAGCAAGTGGTTAGCATCCTCTTCTCCTCCGGGGTCCTCAGGTAAAAAAAAAAAAAAAAAAAAAAAAAAAAAAAGGAGTGCCCTGGGGGGGGGGGGGGGGGAGGCGAGGCACAGGGCCTCAGCGCTCATGTGCAGCAAAAGGGGTGGCCAAGTCCGGGGGGGCAGTGTACGAGTGTACAGGGTAGTGCTCCACAAGGCAGAGGCCTTGCAGTAGGTGACCGGGTTGGCGTTCATGAGCAGGCTGCAGGCCTGACTAGGGTCCGTCAGCTTATCAGTCGAATGGTTTAGATAGGCAGCCTTCTACATGTCAGGCAGTCAGTGAGGATCGGGCACGAGGCCCTACTGTTTGCGGAACTTTGAGGCCTAGTAGGAGTCACACAGTGTCCACGCCGCAATGCACGAGAAGCACATCACGTGGCGCGTGCGGGTGTGCCTCTGGGGTATCTCTCAGCGGCTCTAAAGTTGGCGCTACAACTAGGGCTTCGGCCAAGAAAGGCTCAGGCGCTCTACCTAGTTTATGCTAAGTGATGGAGGTAGATTCAGAACAGGGCCTTCTCGGCAAGTACAGTTTGCAAATGCAGTGCTTGATACGCAAGAGGGTGGTGTGCCTGATTGTATGGAAATAGTGTGTGGCACGGAATGCATATTCAGCAGTCAGGGAGGCTTAGAGTCTGTTTGAACTGGGGCAGTGTGGGCCTTGACTTCTTTCGTGGTATTTCTCTCTCCCAATTCTCATTCAAGGGAATCATGGAATCGCAGGGAGCGAGTTCTACCGAACACTCTGGTCCGGGTTATCATGCCGAGGAGGAGCAGAGCTGTCAGAAGCAGCTCTCGACTTCTGCCGGTCCCCAGCAAGTGCAGCGTCCATTGGGAACCGGTAAGACATCTTTGATTTCTGGGCTCAAGGGGCTTAGCTTATCTTCGGATGATTCTGGGTCAGAAAGTTATAGGTCACTGGGGTTGGAGGCCAATGGTCAGAAAAGAATGTATAGGATGATGAAATGGTTGGTAGAGGAAAGGAAGGCCATGGGTCTGCCCCTCCCCCCTTGTTCGTCTCACATGGAACCCTGTGTTCAGTTGCCGACACCTCCCGCACCAGCGGGGGTTGTGGGCCCTGAGGCGACATCGAGATGGAAGGCGGCTATGTATGAGGATACGTATTCGTGGCCCTCATTCAGCCTACACAAGCATCTCAATACAAAAATGGTTAGAAGGATCCAGGAGGGTAAATAATGTTCAAATGTTTGAGCTCTCTGCTGAAGCCTACCGCCAAAAAAAAAGGCAGAGGATGGCACAGGCCCCAAAAAAATTAAGTTGCTCAGTGTGTCAGAAGGTAGGGAAGAAAGAGACCACACTAAAGATCCCCTGAATCCCAGTAGCAGTAGACATAATTGGACCTTTAGCCCAACCTAGTCCCACTGGGAAGAAGTAAATACTTACAGTGGTTGAATATGCTACCCGGAGGCAATCCCTCTGGCCAATATCCAAGCAGAGACAGTGACAGATGCAATAATCCGGATATTCACCAGGGTAGGCTTACCCCGGGGAGTGATCTCCGACCAGGGAACCCAATTCACTGCAAAGAGCACCCGGCAGTTGTGGAAGCTATGCGGGATAAGACCCCTGCACAGCGCTCCATATCATCCCCAGACTAATGGTCTATGTGAGTGGTTTAAAGGACCTTGAAGCAGTTGCTCAGGACATTCTTGTCCACTCACAAGGACTGGGAGATTCCTGCCGCACCTCCTCTTTGCATATTGAGAGGTGCCCCAGGATACCATCGGTTTCTCCCCATTTGAATTAGTGTATGGCCAGAAGGGGACCCCTACACCTAGTGAGAACCCATTGGGAGGGGCCCGCAGAAGAGGAAGAACCATCCGCTGTGGAGTACGTCCTCAATTTCAGGGACCGACTGAAGGATCTCGCTGACAGGGTGAGAGAGAACCATCAGGTCGCTCAAATAAAACAAAAATGGTGGTACGACCGGAATGCTCGTACTCGGGCCTTGACAGTAGGGCAGAAGGTCTAAGCTCTGAAGCCTGTCAAAACAGACAAGCTACAGGCCTCATGGGGCCTTACCGGGTGGTGGAACAGCTGAATGACACCACCTACCTGATAGCCAAATGTTCAGATGACTGAGTCTGCTGGACCTTTCATGTGAACATGTTAAAAGGCATACCTCGAAAGGAAACAATAGGTAGCCGCCATCTGTGCTCCGGCTGTGGAGGATTGAGAGTCTTCCCATGCCGGAGCTCACCGGGCAAAATGAGACCCCCAAGGAGTAGCTGACATACCCCTAGACGAGAGGTTAGAGACTGGACAGAGAGAGCAAGTGCGGCGACTCCTCGAAGACAGACGGGATAAGTTCTCCACTGTCCCTGGGTACACCGCAGCGGCCATACACAGAGTAGAGACAAGCCCCACTACGACAGGCAGCCTACAGGGTCCCAGAGGCAGTCAGGGACAGTATGCACCGTGAGCTCAGGGAAATGTTGGACCTAGCTGTTGTTGAACCGTCCAACAGTCCCTGGGCCTCCCTGGTGGTGTTGGTACCCAAGAAGGACGGGACTACCCAGTTCTGCATTGACTACCATAAGCTCAATGACAGAACCACAACCGACACCTATCCTATGCCCCAAGTCGATGACCTATTAGACAGAATCACTTGCGGCCACTTCCGGACCACCCTCAACCTCTGCAAGGGATACTGGCAGATCCTTTTAGACCCCAAGTCCGTCCCCAAGTCTGCTTTCATCACCCCATTCGGCCTCTACCAGTTCAAGGTCATGCAGTTTAGGATGAAGAACGCCCCAGCTACCTTCCAAAGGATAGTGGATCGCCTTTTGGATGGCCTCCAGGACTATGCTTGTGCATACCTGGACAACATCGCCATCTATAGCAACACCTGGGAGGACCATTTGGTCCACCTAGGCATTATTTTAGATTACATCAGGGCCTCCGATCTGACCCTGAAGCCAGACAAATGCACCAAAGGACGCTCGGAGGTCCAGTACTTGGGCCACTGAGTGGGTTGTGGAAAGCAGAGGTTAGAGCCGCCCAAAATTGAGGCAGTGGCGAACTGGCCAACCCCCAAGACCAAAACACAAGTCCTAGCTTTTCTAAGAACTGCCGGGTATTACCGTAAATTTGTCCCAAATTACAGTGCCTTGGTCAAGCCCGTGACTGACCTAACACGCAAGCGACTCCCCTGAAAGGTCATGTAGTCCCCAGAATGTGAGACTGCCTTCCAGAGCCTCAAGTCTGCCTTGATCTCTGCCCCTGTCCTAGCTGCTCCTGACCCCACCAAACGTTTGTGTCCACACAGATGCCTCCATGCTCGGGTCTGGACAGTCCTAAGTCAGGCAGACGAGGAGGGACAAGAACACCCGTAGCTTACATCAGCCAGAAGCTGTTGCCCAGGGAAGTAGGCTACGCGGCGGTGGAGAAGGAGTGCCTGGCCCTAGTGTGGGCCCTTATAAAAATTGCAGCCCTACCTCTATGGGAGGCCTTTCACCGTCCTCACGGATCATAACCCCCCTCGTATGGTGTAGAGTGTCTGGGGTTATTGGATGATTGCTGCGGTGGAGTTTAGCCCTGCAGCCCTTCAACTTCGACATTCAGTACAGGCTGGGAAAGAGCAATGGAAATGCTGATGGACTTTCCCAGCAAACAGAAATGGAATAGCTCCTTGGACAGCCCCAGGCCGACTCGTGTGTGGATCTAACTGGGTCTGCCAAACTCTAAGGGGGGAGCTGCACGGATACCGGGCTGCAGGGGTTAAACCTCCACCACCTACTACCTCACCCCCCTCCTGTTTTTAAGCGGATTTGGGCTATTTGAAAGCCACTGCAATCTCCCAGTCCTTGGATTTACTTTGTTTATGGGTTACACATCATCAGAAAAAGAGATGGTCCCTGACCGCCCAGTCCCTATCTGGCCGACCGGGCCCCTGAAACTGCCGGTCAGCCACATCATCCCGCATACCTGGTCTCCCTTACCTCAGGGCTCTGCTCTTTCGGGGATTGGTACCCCTTGGGGAGAGCAAGAGGTGGAGTGATTGCCGGAGGGAACTCCCTTGGGAACCGGGGGTTCTGGACCCCTCTACAATCCCCACTCCCCAGTGGCCTTCCCAGTGTACGTTCAATCAACCATAGCTCCGGCCGCCAGTCATGGATCATGTCGCTTTTTAGACTGTAGCAGCTGGGGACTGAGGGCTTCCGATAGACACCCTGGAAGTGCTGCCACTCCCCCGGGATCACCATCCTTATACTGCTAGACACTATGGGACAATGGACTCTAGGGATGGCGCAGCCTGTCTGGAGGGGTAGGAAATTTAGGGGAGTGATAAGGCTCTTATCTTGATGAGATTTTTATTGGGAAAACACAGTTTTATATACACAGAGTTCTTGTTTCACCTGAATGCTAGTCTGTCTCGTTATTTGGGTGGGCTCCTGCTATAATCACTCTTCTTCGCTACATAGCAGCAGGTTCCAGGTATTGGAAAGATCTTTGGTGGAGCTACCTAGTCAGGGTAGCCGGGTCCCATCACAGGCTAATTCAACACCTTTCTTTTCCCAAAAGGGTGGTCCGTGAATGATGCTATCTCCGCCGAACTTAGTTCGGTACACTACCAGTCCTTTGCTAATGCTCTTTCTATAGTCAAGAGGTAAAGGGGGCACTACTGGCGAAGCTGGATGTGGAATTCGGCTTTTGGCTCTTCCCCATCCACCCCTCATCCTTTCACCTCATGGGGTGTTGGATTGAAAGCGAGTACTTCATAGACAGGTGCCTTCCTATGGGTTGCTCCATTTCTTGTGCCCATTTCGACGCTTTCAGTAGTTTCCTGCACCTGACTATTGCTGCGGTTGCCGGCTTTAACGGTCTGTCGCACTACCTGGATGACTTCCTGTTGGTAGGCTGCTCTGGAAGAGGACAAGATGCAAGATCCTTGTACCTGCTTTATTTTCCTGGGAATCTAAATGGACTCCAAGGCGATGCAATGCCGTTTACCTGAGGACAAAATTGACCGCATGTGTGGGCATCAGGTCCATAAAAGGACCTACAGACCCTTCTGGGTCTTTTGAATTTTGCTGGTAGAGTTATTCCCATGGGGAGGATCTTCCTCAGGTGGCTCGAACACCAATTGTGCGGGGCTCGGGCTCAAACACATAGGTTTCGTGTGTCTCCTGAGATGGTGGACGACCTGGGAGGTGTGGGAACAATTCCTGAGTCACTTCAACAGGATCTGCATGTTAAGGAGGGACGTTTCTTCCAACGCAGCAATTCAATTGTTCACTGACGCTGCAGGGTCTCACGGGTACGGTGCTTTACTGTGCGGGCAATGGAGTGCCGGCCTGTGGCCTCAGTCGTGGATTGACATGAGGCTAGTAAAAAACATCTGTCTATTGGAACTTTTCCCCATCATAGTGGCCCTCGAGATATGGGGCGATTAGCTTCACGAACCGCAAGGTAGTTTTTTGGACAGACAACATGAGCGTTGTCTCTGCAATGAACAACCTTATGTCAGGGTCTCCGGCGGTAGTAAGATACTTGAGGCTTTTGGTGCTGAGGTGTCTGCACCTGAACATTGTATTCCGTGCACAACATGTCCCTGGAGTGCATAATAGGATTGCTGATGCACTCTCCCGCTTTCAGTGGGAAGCCTTTTATACTTTAGCCCCTGAAGTGGATCTTGACGGTTGTTCTTGTCCTGATTACTTATGGCAGGTGGCGCTGGATGGTGACCCCTAATAATGATGATCTGATCTTTGTTGGCTCCCTCTACCGGGAACACCTACGTAAGACACTGGTTTGAATGGATCGCCTTCTGTGACGCCAAGGGACGGCTGTCCTGTGATGGCGACCAATGAGGTCTCCTTGACAGGATCGCTGAGCTACGAGGTAATGGTGTGTCTAAAGGGGCGGACAGTTCCCGACTGACCACCGTTTCAAGGAGAAAGTTCCAAAAAGTATATTTGTTTGCTAGCAAACGCAGGCTTACTCCCGGGCTGTATACACTCTGTGTCCTCTGTGAGTGAAATTACAGCCGTAGTGGGATGAAGTCACTTATATGGGCGTTGTCTTAGATCGGCCGTCTGATTGGTCCTAATTGCGGATCAGCTTGAGAAGGTAGTGGATGGATTCACAAGACACTCTCACTTTAGAACATCTTTCTCACTCTGGGCTGAATTCTCAGCTGAAAGGGGTAAGCCTGCGTTTGCTAGCAAACAAATATACTTTTTGGAACTTTCTCCTATGGCAGGTGGTGCTGGATGGTGACCCCTAATAATGATGATCTGATCTTCGTTGGCTCCCTCTACCGGGAACACCTACGTAAGACACTGGTCTGAATGGATCACCTTCTGTGACGCCAAGGGACGGCTGTACTGTGATGGCGACCAATGAGGTCTCCTTGACTGGATCGCTGAGCTACGAGGTAATGGTGTGTCTAAAGGGGCGGACAGTTCCCGACTGACCACCGTTTCCTTCTTTTGTAAACTATGGCTGCTATTTTTGTTACAACTATGAGGGTGGCAGAAAGAGCTGTGCCTGGCTTTCTCTAGTGGCGGTTGGCCCGCGCCCCGGTTTGCCATCAGAGGTAGGCCCCAGACCCTCTTTCCAGCTCGTCTTCACAGCTTTCCTCCCTCCCTTGAATCTGGTAAGACGGCAATCTTTAGGTTGAGCATCACTATGGTGTTCAGCAGGGGTCTGAGACCGGATGAGAGCTACAATGCTCGTTTCCTTAGGTTCAAGGACGGTAGTTTTGACTCCCCAGGTAGTGGCATGCACATGCGCCTAGTCACACCTGGTCCTACTGGTCTTGAGTTTTTAATTTACACCTGGTTAGGCAGTTGGCCCGCGCCCAGGTTTGCCATCAGAGGTAGAGTGACGGCTGCCCCAGGGGGAGAGTGGTGTCCGCAGGTGCGCGCATGGGGTCCCTCCCCCATTTGACATTGCTGAGAACTCCCTAAGCCCTTCTGCATGCAGCTAAGCTACACTTGTGTCGGCATTCACAGGCACGGCCCATCTTCGTAGCAGGGGGTTGCTTACTCTCCTAGCTAGATTGCCGCCACCTGGTGTAGGTTTGCTTTGTTGCTTTCAGACGGTTCTCATGTTTCATAATAAACGTGACCCACTGGTCTTTTCCCACACTCTGTGTCTTGTGTTTATAAGTTATTGTTATGGTTCAGTCAGTTCTATAACTTATGTTATATTACAGCAAGCCGGGGACAAAGGGCATTTAAAAAGGACACTGAACCCAATTTTTTTTCTTTCGTGATTCAGATAAAGCATGCAATTTTAAGCAACTTTCTAATTTACTCCTATTATAAATTTTTCTTCGTTTTCTTGCTAACTAATAAGGCATCTAAGCTATTTTTTGTTCAGTTCCCTGGACAGCACTTGTTTATTGGTGGGTGAATTTATCCACCAATCAGCAAGAACAACCCCGGTTGTTCACCAAAAATGGGCCGGCATCTAAACTTACATTTTAGTTTTTCAAATAAAGATACCAAGAGAATGAAGAAAATTTGATACTAGGAGTAAATTAGAAAGTTGCTTAAAATTGTCTGCTCTGAATCACTAAAGAAAAAAATTTGGGTTCAGTGTCCCTTTAATTACTTATGCACGGCTGCTCCTATGCCTACTAGATATGCTGCATATTTTTGACAATCACATATAAGTAACAAGGCAATGTCAATAATGGAATATATATATATATATATATATATATATATATATACACACACTGTATATATAATGTGTGTATGTGCTCCATTTGATAAAGGTTCAGATTGGAACCGAAACGTTATGGGTTAAGGCCCTTTTGTTTTCATCAAGTACCTTATGGATTAAAGACTGATTGATATAGCATCCTGCGTTGCCTGCTTTATTCCAGTATTACTATACATCCTTGGCCAGGTTTGTTTTACTGGGGACCGTGTATATAGGTAGCCCTCAGTTTACGCCGGGGTTAGGTTCCAGAAGGAATGGTTGTAAATCGAAACCGTTGTAAATTGAAACCCAGTTTATAATGTAAGTCAATGGGAAGTGAGGGAGATAGGTTCCAGGCCCCTCTCAAAATTGTCATAAGTAACACCGAATACATTATTTTTAAAGCTTTGAAATGAAGACTTTAAATGCTAAACAGCATTGTAAACCTAATAAAATAATCACACAACACAGACTTCACTTGCATTTTTCTGCAAACAGTTCTTTCTATGCATTCCAATCTGGACTGATTTATAGACAGGAAGATCTTGTTCCTTTGAAATCTGCTCGATAGCTCAGGTCTGGTTAAACTGATTAATTTCAGCTTGCTTGGCTTTGCTGCAACACAATGGGACAGCTCCACCTACTGGCTATTTTAATAAATGCACTGCTTCTCAATACTTTTCAATAGCAGTCACATGACTGGAAAAAAAGGTTGTTATTCTGAAACGGTGTAAATTGAACCGTTGTAAAACGAGGGCCACCTGTATATGTATTTTAAAATCCCCCCCCCACATACACATTTTTATTCAGGATATCACACTGCACAGTGAATTATTGGACAAATTAACATCCTTTTTGCTGCAATTGTTTGTTTGTTTTTTTAATAGCCAAGCTCCACCCGTTATTTGCCTTATCAGGAGAAACCAATCTGGCCTTTAGTCAGCAGACAACATAAAGTTAGAATTGCATTGCTTTGCAGTTGTAATCTGATAAAGCCATTTATGGACAGATATGTAGCAGGGTTTGCCTTGATAAGTCAGCAGGGTGCATTTTAAAGTTCTCAGAATAAGAAATTGCTCACTTTGCAGAGCTCAATAACATGAAAAGCGACAAAATAAATAATGCACATACAACACAAAGTTGGTTCATTACACATAACCAAGCATTTTATATGGAATGCTTAAAGGGTTTACTGTTCCTTTAACATATAAACTTCTACATAGCTTTGTTCTGTAGATAATTTCACTAGTCTAGTGGGATCTAACACACTTTGATGAATACAAGTTAGAGAAGCATCTTATAACAAAATAAAATACAGCACCTTAAAATAAAGGCTACCAGCAGCACATGAGAACACAAACAAACCCGTATTTCCTTTTGAGACATACATTTTAAGCAATATACACCACACCACATAAATATTTACTTACCTTAAAAAAAATTGATTTTAAAACACCAAAATGTATCAACTTATCCCTGAGCTCACCAGATCTTGTGAGAACCGATGTGTCATATGGTTGTGTTTTGGGTGAAAAAAAGGAAACTTAACAAGTAATGTTTCCCCTCCCAAACCATTCATAGGATTGTCTCTCCTCCCCCGTCTCCCTGGCCTGTTCCTGCAAGCAACTTGTTTGCCATATTTAGCATTTTTGCCATTTTTAACTCCTTCATCACTGAGATGCTAAAGCATTGTTTATTTTATTGATTATTTTTTAATGCTGATTATAACAGGGAGTTAATAATGAAAACAACAAAATGATAAAAAAATAAATAATTATAAAAATATATTTTTTTGTGAACATATTCGACTGCTGTTCATGTCTGGCATGTACACATGAGAAATCTTCAGTTTGATATGCAGACATATTTTAGGGAAAAAAATGTTTATTGCACTAGTGCTGTTGTAGTTCTGTAGCTGCTTCACTGCTTTATTGTTTTGAATCAGTAGGACTACGTTTCCCATAATCCTTTGGGAATTTTAAAATTTTTATTGTAAAGGAAAATTAAAGTGAATGTAAAGTTTGAGGAATGAGTGTCCGGTTTTTAATTATCCTATTAAAAACAGGGGCACTTTCATTCATCAAACTTTAAATTACACTGCTTTTGTTAAAATACTTACCTTTTCTTTCTGCAAGCCGCTCCAGCCCGTCGCAAGCCTCTTCTTACGTCAGGAATGACGATTCCGGCATTCTCCAATCACAGCTCCCCCCCCCGTGGAATCATTGCCTAAAGCAACGCCGTGATTGATGGAAGGCCGGAATCGTAATTTCTGACGCCGGCAGAGGCTTGCGATGAGCGGAGGAAGCGCTGGAGCGGCTTGCGGAAAGAAAAGGTAAGTATTTTAACAAAAGCAGTGTAATTTAAAGTTTGATGAATGAAAGTGTCCCTGTTTGTAATAGGATTATTAAAAACCGGGCACTTATGCCTCAAACTTTACATTCACTTTAAAGCTATATGAAACCCCATATTTTTCTTTCATGATTCAGATAGAGCATGCAATTTTAAACAACTTTACTTCAATTTATTTTTCATTCTCTTGGTATCTTTTGTGTCTGGGGCAGCACAATTTCCTGTCATGTGACGCTCCAGACACTTACCTAAGTATCTTTTCATCTTCAACAAAGAATATTATAGGAACAAAGCAAATTTGATAATAGAAGTAAATTGGAAAGTTTTTTTTTCTAATTGTATACTCTGTCTGAATCACAAAATAGCATTTTTTGAGTTTCATATCCGTTATTTACAAGCATTGTTGTCGCTGTCTCTACCATTTTTCTACTTTTTAATTGATATCATTATTTATTTATTTTATTTGTTTAACAGCTACCTATTTCTTTGAAGGGACATTCCACTCAAAACTGAAATTGTAATTACCTTGTATCTAAGCTTCTGCAGACTGCCTCCTTTTCTCAAATCTTTTGACAGACTTGCATATCAGGCAATTAGTGCTGACTCTTAAATAACTTACAGTAACAATAAGCCTCTCTGAATAGGTGGATTTTCAAATAGATAGTAAAGTCCAAATTCAACTTTCATGATTTCGATAGGGCATATCATTTTAAACAACTTTCTAATTTATTTTTATCATCAAATTTGCTTTGTTCTCTTGGTATTCTTAGTTGAAAGCTAAACCTAGGTAGGCTCATATGCTACTTTCTAAGCCCTTGAAGGCCACCTCTTATCTGAATGCATTTTACAGTTTTTCACAGCTAGAGGGTGTTAGTTCATGTGTTTCATATAAACAACATTATGTTCATGCACGTGGAGTTATTTAAGAGTCAGCACTAATTGCCTGAAATGCAAGTTTGTCAATAGATCTGAGATAAGGAGGCAGTCAGCAGAAGCTTAGATACAAGGTAATCACAGGGGTAAAGGGTATATTTCTATGACAGTGTTGGTTATGCAAAACTGGGGAATGTGTTATAAAGGGATTATCTATCAATAAAATTTTTGGTGTTTACTATCCCTTTAAATGTCTCAAATCACACCTATGTGGTATGTTTGAAGGCTGGTAAGAGAGATGATATGCTTTGGACAAAATACGGTACAAATATGTTAAAAAAAATACATTTCATTTACATTATGGGTTTGAAAAAAAAAAAAAGAATAAAAAATGCTGGTGTTAAGCCCTTAAGCCTTCAATATTTCCCCCCTATTGTGGGTTTAAAATATTGTAAGGTACATTAAAAAAAACACTCTATATGGTACTTGTCACCTTGCCAGGTGTTCAGTAATCAACTGGACAATCCAGTATTCTAACATTCTGTCCAGTAAAATATTCACAAAAATACTGGATACTTAAAGGGACAGTCAAGTAAAAAAAAAACTTTCATGATTTAAATAGGACATTTAATTTTAAACACCTTTCCAATTTACTTTTATTACCAATTTTGCTTTGTTCTCTTGGTATTCTTAGTTGAAAGCTAAATCTAGGTGGTATATATGCTAATTTCTTAGACCTTGAAGGCCACCTCTAATCTGAAAGCATTTTGACAGTTTTTCACCACTAAAGGGCACTAGTTCATGTGTTTCATATAGATAACATTGAGCTCAGGCATGTGAAGCTCCTAGGAGCAAGCACTGATTGGATAAAAATGCAAGTCTATCAAAAGAACTGAAATAAGGGGGCAATTTGCAGAGCCATAGATACAAGGTAATCACAGAGGTAAAAAGTATATTTTTATGACAGTGTTGGTTATGCAAAATTGGGGACTGGGTAATAAAGGGATAATCTACCTTTTTAAACAACAAAAATTCTGGTGTTTACTGTCCCTTTAAATGTTCATTGTTTTTTTAGTCCCTGAGTGTAAGTTAAAAGGCCTTCTATGCCCCAATTGTGTTAAAAACATGGAGCATCTGTGTAGATATAAACAATGGGTGCAACTCTGCCAAGTGCTCTACACCAAAGCCCTTACTCACATCAGTGGAGTTCCAAAAGGCAGAGGCACTCAAATCTTTTTAAAATAAAAGTTTCTTTTATTCAGGCTCCATAGTAGTCATTTTAGGAGTTACTCCTTAATCATGATTAAGGGGTTGTCATGAGATGCAGGACACAGCATAGAAGGTACAACACTATTTTATTGCAGAGCATATACGTTTACAGGAGTTACCCCTTAATCATGATTAAGGGGTTGTCATGAGATGCAGGACACAGCATAGAAGGTACAACACTATTTTATTGCAGAGCATATACGTTTACAGACTGCACAACACCTCAGACTTAGTAACTTAGTAACTGCGACATAGATTATAACTGCTATAGACCACGCCCCTATCCGGTGATGTCACACTCCCACTCTTATCACATCTTCCCCTTTTTCAAAGAATAAAGCATACATATTTTTTTTAGAGTACAACATATATAGAGAGGTATAGAGAATATATATATTTAAGCAACAAGAAATACAATCCTGTCTTGGACATCGGGGTAGACTACCCTAGTCCACAGTGACCATGGGATTATACTGCCCATTCTTCTGGTCACTGCTCTAACTACAGTGCTAATCCCGGTAACGGGCTGGAAGTTTCACCACTCTTCCACTTGATGTCATTTTACATAAACTATCCTTTGATACAGAAGAAGGTGAATGAGAGTCTGCTGGAAGCACAGAAGTATCCCCGCTGTGGTCTTGCTGTGGGGAAGTCACCCCTCTTAGAACAGGGGATCCCACCGTCTGTGGCTCTGAAGCATCCAGTCCCAAACTCTCAGGTACTGGCTGAGGATGTCTTCTATTTCAACGTGCGACTGTCCCTCCTTCATTAAGGACTACATAAGACCTTGGTTCTGGAGAGCGTCCTATTACAGTGGCTGGTGTCTTCCATTTCTTCTCATCATCCAGTTTAACTCTAACATTCTGGCCCACATGTAGCTTCTGCAAAAGCCTCACAGAGTGATTTCTGTCGTAGAAGAATCGGTAGCCCCTTTTCGCCTCTTAATCCCTCCTAAGGAGGAGTCCCAATAAACAGGGGGGCTGGCTGGAAGACACCCACAGAGGGTAGAGTGGTGCGGTTCTGGCATCCTAACATCAACTGTGCCGGGCTAAAACCAGTGGCTTTGAAGGGAGTCGCCCTATAGGCCAAGAGAGCTAGGTACGGCTCAGATTGCTTCAAAATTAACTTGGTTGTTTGAACTGCCCTTTCGGCCATTTCATTGGCCTGCGCGTAATGCGGACTTGACCTAGAATGGATGAAATCATATTCACTGCTGAAAGATCTGAACTCCATGGAAGCAAACTGCATTCCGTTATCACTCACTAGCTCCATCGGTATGCCCCACTGGGCGAACAAGCTTTTGAGACGAGTGATGACGGCCAGACTGGTGGTTTAATTCAGAGGTGCAATCTCCAAATACCTGGAGTAATAGGGACTTTACCTGTTTGAAAGCTTCTTTTTGTGGAGGTCCCCAGACCCAGGCAACATCTTTCTTCAACAAATCGGTAATAGGGTGTAATACTGTAGATAAATCTGGTAGGAACCTGCCCACATAATTCACAAGGCCCAATATTTGTCTCAGCTCATGTACATCAGAAGGACTTTTCATATGTTTCATAGCAAGGATTTTGTTGGAGTCTGGCTTGATCCCATCTCCATTGATGATGTGCCCAAAATAACATAACTCAGATTTTCTAAAATGGGATTTTTCTTTATTTAATTTCAGCCTGGACTCTAATGGTCTGCAGCACACAGCTTAATCGCTGATCGTGTTCTTCCAGTGTGGACCCACACACTAAAATGTCATCCATGACGATTGCCGTGCCCACGTGGTTCCTCAGGAGGGAACTCATCTCTCTTTGAAAGATTTCAGGGGCAGAGGAAATCCTGAAGGGGAGTCTGCAGAAGCAAAACCGACCTACCGGTGTAATGAAGGTAGTCAGTTTGCGGCACTTCGGGTCTAAAGGTATCTGCCAGAAGCCACTGGAAGCATCCAGTGTAGAGAAGAACTTCGTCCCAGCCAGTTTCGGAGCTATATCTTCAAGCGTCGGCAGCACATATCTCTCTTTTTACACCACCTCATTCAGCCATTTCAAATCTACGCAGATGCGTATCTTCCCGTTCTTCTTCGCAACAGGCACAATGGGGGCACACCAGTCAGTTGCTTAGACAACTTCTTCAATAACTCCCATATTCTTCATACGCAGAAGTTCCTTCTCCACTTGAGGCATGAGTGGGAATGGAATTCTACGAAGAGTAGTAATACTGTATGGGACTGCATCAACTTTAAGTGCTA
Organism: Bombina bombina; assembly: GCF_027579735.1. Classification (NCBI taxonomy): domain Eukaryota; kingdom Metazoa; phylum Chordata; class Amphibia; order Anura; family Bombinatoridae; genus Bombina; species Bombina bombina. The sequence goes on along the minus strand of NC_069505.1, from coordinate 517,867,634 downwards.
TTCGGACTGGCTCGCAGTTTAGCAGGCCCAATTCACCAATTTACCTCATTTACTCTGGCGACAGGGCCCAGACCACAGGCTGCTTTCCTGCTGAATAGATTGTTAACATACAGTCCTCTAATTACATTTACCCACATTGTGAATTTCTTCTATTTGTACTCGAAGCTAGCGAGAAATTTCCCTGCACAATCAATGCGGTCGTAACTTTTGCCAGCTGAGGATGTCGAGTCAGTTTTATGAATGCTGCAAGGGACATAACGGTAATGTCTGCTCCTGTGTCAATCTTGAAGGCAATCTTGGTTGCCATTACTGTAAGGGTAACCCGCCAATCTTCGTCTGAACCAGACCGTTTAACAACAGACCCTACAAAGGACACTTCTTGAGCTTCCTGGTCACTGTCAACTGTGCATCTCTTTAATGGACTTAGTTTTACACACCACTTCGAAATAGCCCATTCGGTTGCACTTTATACATCTTTTATCTTTAGCGGGGCATATGGCATTCTGATCATGCTGCACCCATCCGCTTCTGGCCCTATCTGCCTATCACCTGCAGCTCTCCTGAACTGCTGCACTTCATGCACAATACTCTCTCAGACCTCATGTCAGCACTTTGCTTTTTCACCAGTTCACTCTGGTGGGCCACCCTAATAGCCCCATCTAACGTCAATTCAGCCTCCAACAGTAGCTTCAGTGAGACCTCAGCATCTGCAATTCCTATAACTATTCTGTCATTGATTTGCTCTTCTTTAGCAACACCAAACTCACAGAATTCAGCTAGTTCATATAGGCAGCGCACAAATTACTCCACAGATTCTCCCACACGCTGGGCGCACTTGTGGAAATAGGCCCTCTCATGAATCACATTACGTTTGGGCACAAAGTGAGCATTGAGTTTGTTGATGACTATTTCAAAGTCAAACTCTTCCCCTTCTTGGAATGTAAAGGCATTAAACACTGGCTCCACATCTTTCCCTATAGAGTATAAAAGAGAATTAACTTGTACTTTACCACTCTCCTTGTCTAGCTTGGAAGCAATCCTGAAGTGTTGAAACCGCTAACGCCATGTGGGCCAAGCTGCAGGCTGATAGAAATCAAAAGGCTCAGGTGGAGTAAATTTCGACATTCTCATTAATCAGGAAACAGAAGTGCAGGCAAGTACTTCTGACACCATGCCAAGAGATGCAGGACACAGCATAGAAGGTACAACTCTATATTATTGCAGAGCATATAAGTTTACAGACTGCACAACACCTCAGACTTAGTAACTGTGACATAGACTATAACTGCTATAGGTCATGCCCCCATAAGGTGATGTCACACTCCCACTCTCATCACAGGGGTAACGAAAACACCTGTTTTTACTATGGAGCTTGAATAAATTAAGCTTTAATTTGAAAACGATTCAAGCGTTTCTGCTCTTTAGATTTTTATTAATGCCAACCAAAGGTATAGTTATTACATAACATATTATTATATAGGGTTGCCAGCTCAGCTGCCCTTACAAAAATACTGGACCATCTGTTGGTGACTGGGTCACACATTGCCCCCCCCCACCAAAGCTCTACATCAACAGCAGCTCTTGACCCACAATTTATATTTTTCACAACTAAGCAGTCATTTAACCCCTTGGCTGCTAGTAACATACAATCAACAAGTTTACCTCTTTGGCTGCCAGTACCACGATAACAGAAATTATTTGGCACTCTTGACTGACCCTCACTTCTAACTGCTCTATATTTTAATACATTAAGGCATATGAGGCCTTTTTTACATTGAGCTAACATTCAAAGACGTTAAAAAAAAAAAAAAAAAAAAACTTGTCCGGTATGTTTGTGAGGATTTTACTGGACAGCATGATAAAATACTGGACTGTCCGGTTGAATACTGGACACCTAGAAACTCTATGATTAGTAAGTTAATAGCAGCCAAAGGGTAAAATGACTGCTTAGTTGGGGAAAATAAGGTAGAGCTTTTGTGGGTGTATGAACCCATCCATCATTGTGCCCTGTCTCCTTCAGATTATCCATTATTTTTATGGAGGAGAGCTGGCAACCCTAGGTACTAACCATATTTTTCTGAGCTAAATAATGCTAAAATATACAGTTTTCAAATGTTATTCATAATATGTATTAGTTTAAAAGAGAAAAGCCTATACAAAATGAAAAGATGATTTCTTGTTCATTACAGAAACAATCCCAAAAAGAATTAGTCTACTTTCTATTAGGTAACAAAGGTACTTTATGTTATAGACAAAGGTTTTTAAGTTACAAAATATAATACATTGTGGTATTGTATGAAGAAGCCATAGTGCAGTTTAGCAACCTGGACATCTTACCATGCACCATGTATATTTTATAAGCATGTTACCTTTACAGTGATGATAAACAATGACAGTGTCAAACATGCAGTCCTATAGTAAACAGACATCCCAACTCTCCCTGAAGTTCAGGGAGTCTCCCTGATTGTAATAGCGGCTCCCTGATGCCAGCAAATGGAATGCAATCTCCCAGAAACTCCAAGTATTATGATCCAATGTGGCCCAAATCCGGAAAAGTGTTTAAGGAATGCCTTTAGTTGCTGGGACGTTATAGAACCCTTAAAGCATGCATCAGTAACCAAAAAGCCCCCACTGATTGTAATAAAATAAAACACAAATACTACCTTATTTACTGCACGTAATTAAACTTATATACTAAAATATTTAAGCATTCAACAAGCATACGAAAATAGGTTTGTTGTACATGGTTGTGCAATAAAACTACTTTTTTTTTAAATATGACTTTAGTGGGAAGCTACTTTAATGATAAGTCTCTATCTTATTTAGGGTTTCAAGGTGTCCAATATATAACCGGGGGGGGGGTTGTGTTGGTGCAGTAGCGGGAGAAGCCACCTCACTGAAATGAGATTTTGCAGGTTGGGATGTCTGAGTAAATCAAAATCGAAATGGACTTTCATTCATGAAATCTCTTATAATGCTGTTTTTTAAATATTTACTTTTATAATCCTCCAATTGACCCTCCGTTCCTCCGCTGTAGAATCACCGCCATTGATTATGGAAGTCAAGTTTTTTGAACGTGCATTCAAAACCGAGGCCAGTCAGCGACTGTAAAAAACCTAACACGCCCCACGTTTACAAAGCGCATGCGCTACATATTAGATTGCAGACTTATAGACTGAACGCATGCGCAATTCGATCCGTGAAGACAGAGATGCCCATATGATGACATAGAGAGCGGGTGGATCCGCTCTATACTCAGACCAGGAAATTATGCAGGGGGCGCAGCTAGCAATGATAAAGCTCGGTAATTAAAATCTTAATTAATAAACATACCTTTCATATAATAAAAACCCCACATAGTGATTTAGGTGCTACAGACATGAGGAATACGCCAGTAATTCCAAATTGCACTAAATTTACAATAATTTTAAGTGGGAGTAGGCACCTAAGGCACAATATTTATGTAACCTTTAAAGGGACATTAAACCCACATTTTTTCTTTCATGATTCAGAGAAAGAATGAATTTTAAATAACATTTCAATTTAATTATATTTTGTAATTTGCTTAATTCTTTGTTGAAGAAACAGCAATGCACATGGTGAGCCAATCATGCGAGACATCTATGTGCAGCCAACAATCAGCAGATACTGAGCCTATCTAGATATGCTTTTCAGCAAAAGGATATCAAGAGAATGAAGCAAATTAGATAATATAAGTAAATTAGAGAGTTATTTTAAATTGCATGCTCTTTCTAAATCAGAAAAGAAAAAAAATTGGTTTCATGTCCCTTTAAATTTTTTATTTTTTTTTCCGACGTGTTCTTCAACCAATCACAGACATTAGCGACATTCTCTTTAAATTATAGGTGTGACCAACCGGATAGCTATAAAAAAATCATAGAGTAGGCGGGCTCCATAGATTGGCATACGTTTTAACCATTAAGAGAGGTTCTCTTAGTGGGCGGGACTAACAATTCTCAGCGCAACCAATGGAATGCTGTAAAGTTACACATCCAAGTGTCCGGTGTTGCCGGAAATATGGCGGCGTATTGAGGAGGAAATACCGGGCATGGCGGGGCCCGGGGGCCGCAGTGGGGAGGTGATACACCTTAATGTGGGGGGAAAGAGGTGAGAAATGCTTGACGGGGAAAAATGCAGGGTTTTGGGCATTGTGGTTGTGAGGTGACACTGCTTTTTTTCTAACACATTGCGATTTTCTTGCAAAACGAGATGCTGCTGTAGAAATAAAGTATCAGGAGTCATAGGAAGTGTTTGTGTATAAAGATTGCGTGTGCCTAGTTCAGCAAGAATGGGCTGCAAGTGTCTGGCTTCTAGTGAAGAGGAGACACGTGACGAGTGTGCCAGGGCGGTATTGAAAAGAATGCATGTATGACACAGGATGTGAGGAGAGGGCATGATGCGTGCCAGGCTGTCTGCAAATAGGGGGTCACGTGTGCCAGGCTGTCTGCAAACAGGGGACACGTGTGCCAGGGCGGTAGTGAAAAGAAGCATGACAGGCTGTGAGGAGAGGGCATGCGTGCCAGGCTGTCTGCAAGCAGGGGAGGGGGTTCACGCGTGCCAGGCTGTCTGCAAGGGGGGGGTGTCAGTCACGCGTGCCAGGCTGTCTGCAAGCAAGGGGGGGGGGTCACGCATGCCAGGCTGTCTGCAAGCAGGGGGGGGGGGGTGTCATGCGTGCCAGGCTGTTTGCAAGCAAGGGGGGGTCACACGTGCCAGGCTGTCTGCAAGCAGGGGGGGGGGGTCACACGTGCCAGGCTGTCTGCAAGCAGGGGGGGTGTCATGCGTGCCAGGCTGTTTGCAAGCAAGGGGGGGGTCACACGTGCCAGGCTGTCTGCAAGCAGGGGGGGGGGTCACGCATGCCAGGCTGTCTGCAAGCAGGGGGGGGGGGTGTCATGCGTGCCAGGCTGTTTGCAAGCAAGGGGGGTTCACACGTGCCAGGCTGTCTGCAAGCAAGGGGGGGGTCACGCATGCCAGGCTGTCTGCAAGCAGGGGGGGTGTCATGCGTGCCAGGCTGTCTGCAAGCAGGGGGGGTGTCATGCGTGCCAGGCTGTCTGCAAGCAAGGGGGGGTTACACGTGCCAGGCTGTCTGCAAGCAAGGGGGGGGGTCACGCATGCCAGGCTGTTTGCAAGCAGGGGCGGGGGGGTCACGCGTGCCAAGCTGTCTGCAAGCAGGGGGTCACGCGTGCCATGCTGTCTGCAAACAGGGGGACATGTGTGCCAGTGCGGTAGTGAAAAGAAGCATGATAGCCTGTGAGGAGAGAGCATGCGTACCAGGCTGTCTGCAAACAGGGGACACGTGTGCCAGGGCAGTAGTGAAAAGAAGCATGACAGGCTGTGAGGAGAGGGCATGTGTACCAGGCTGTCTGCAAACAGGGGACACGTGTGCCAGGGCAGTAGTGAAAAGAAGCATGACAGGCTGTGAGGAGAGGGCATGTGTACCAGGCTGTCTGCAAACAGGGGACACGTGTGCCAGGGCAGTAGTGAAAAGAAGCATGACAGGCTGTGAGGAGAGGGCATGTGTACCAGGCTGTCTGCAAACAGGGGGTTACGCGTTCCAGGCTGACTGTGAGAAGGGGGCAGTGTCAGTCTATTAGGAGGTGCATACATGTTAGACTAACTATGAAGAGAGGACATGTAAAGCGCTGCATAGCATGTTGGCACTTTATAAATAAATTATATATAGTCAGGCTGGCTGTGAGAAGAAGGCATGTGTGGCAGACTGTGAGGAGCAGAAATGCATAACTCTGCATAATATGTTGGCACTTTGAAAATAAATGATAAGTGTGTGGCAGGCTGGCAGTGAGAAAGTGCTGCATAACATTGTTGGCATTTTATAAATAAATTATTTGTCAGGCTGGCTGTGAGAAGAAGGCATGTGTGGCAGGTAGACTGCATGTGCGTTATGCTGACTGTGAGGAGCAGGCATGCATAACACTGCATAATACGTTGGCACTTTAAAAATAAATGATTAAAGTGTGTGGCTGGGACACAAATGTATTTGAGAAATAAAGGTCTATTTTAAATGAATGGCAGGCTGGAATTTGTGTGGAGGAATTGTGTGCCAGGGCATTGTGTGCCAGCTGGCTAACTGGGAGGAGCAGATATAAGTTGCTAGCTGGTTTAGGGAGGGAGCATGCATGCCAGGCTGACTGAGAGAAGCAGGTATGACTGCCAGGCTGACTATGAAGAGGATGGTCAAGTGGTAGGCTGAATGTGTTTATAAATATGCCATGCTGGTTGTATGAATAGTAAATGTGTGCCTGGCTGACCATGAAGAGGAGGGTTAAGTGGTAGGCTGGCTGTATGAATAGGACATTTGTGGCAGGTTAATTGTGATGAGAGCCAGGTTGTGAAGGGAGGGCCTGACTGAGGTGAGGGTCTATGTGCCAAGGGCATGCATGCTAGGTCAAGTGTAAGGTAGAGTGTCTGGAAGAGAACATGTGTGCCAGAGTAGTGCATGAATGCCAGGCTGAGTGTCAGGGGAGTATTTGAGTATCATACATAATGTAATGGGAGGTCAGGAGCGCCAGACTGACAAGGGCATTCATGTTATGCTAAGCACATGGGCAACATGTGCCAAGCTGACTGCTAGAGGCAGTTCTTGCCAGGCTGTTTTTGTGGGATCGTGCTAATCTGGTTGTAAAGGGAAACCGTGCATGTTAGGCTGGTTGTGAGGACAGTGTTGGCTTTGAGGAAGGGGCATGCATGCCATTCTGGATAATGAGAAAGGGTATATGCGCCAGGCTGGTTGCTAGGAGAGTGCTTGTACTAGGTTGGCTGTGAGCAGAGGATATGTGCCGGGGCTTGCTGTCATTAAACGGGGCATGCCATGGTAGCTATGAGGAGAGATTGTATGTTCTGGGCTTACTGTGAGAATAGAGCTGGTGTTTTGGGCTGTTAGATTATGTTGCTAGATTGATGTGGTGTATTGGTTTACTAGGCTGAGTGTAACAACAGGGTGTGCAACATGCTAATTTCTCTCCGGGTTTTTTTTTTTTTTTTTTTTTTTTTTACAGGTTCAGCACCTCCAGACAGACACTGACATGGGCCTCTGACACTTTCTTTTCCAGGCAAGTTTACCTCAAACATTTTTAGTAAAAATCTAGGTTTTGTGTGTGTGGACCATTACTGTCTGTGTAAATTTATATTTGCATATTGATTAGTCCCAGTTTTAACCCCCCTTCTCCCTCTGTGATCAGCCTTTCTATCTTTACTAAGCAACTTGATTGCAGAACAAACCAAATGTCTTAGAATTCTTTGTTCTTTTCTCCCCTTAGCCTCCTCAGTGGCCGAATATCAACTCTAAAAGATGAAACAGGAGCAGTGAGTTGTTTATTTCTTTCTCTCTCTTTCTCTCTCTTTCTTTTTCTCTCTTTTTCTCTCTTTTTTTCTTCTCTTTTTCTCTCTTTTTTCTCTCTCTTTCTCTCTTTTTCTCTCTCTTTCTCTCTTTTTCTCTCTCTTCCTCTTTTTCTCTCTTTTTCTCTCTTTTTCCCTCTCTTTCTCTTTTTCTCTCTTTTTCTCTCTCTTTCTCTCTCTTTCTCTCTCTTTCTCTCTTTTTCTCTCTCTTTCTCTCTTTTTCTCTCTTTTTCTCTCTTTTTCTCTCTCTTCCTCTCTTTCTCTCTCTTTCTCTCTCTTTCTCTCTCTTTCTCTCTTTTTCTCTCTTTCTCTCTCTTTCTCTCTCTTTCTCTCTTTCTCTCTTTTTCTCTCTTTCTCTCTCTTTTTCTCTCTTTCTCTCTCTTTCTCTCTTTTTCTCTCTTTTTCTCTCTTTTTCTCTCTTTTTCTCTCTTTTTCTCTCTTTTTCTCTCTTTTTCTCTCTTTTTCTCTCTTTTTCTCTCTTTTTCTTTTTCTCTCTTTCTCTTTTTCTCTCTTTCTCTTTTTCTCTCTTTTTTTCTCTTTTTCTCTCTTTTTCTCTCTTTTTCTCTCTTTCTCTTTTCTCTTTTTCTCTCTTTCTCTCTTTCTCTTTTCTCTTTTTCTCTCTTTCTCTTTCTCTCTCTTTCTCTCTCTTTCTCTTTCTCTCTCTTTCTCTTTCTCTCTCTTTCTCTTTCTCTTTCTTTCTCTTTCTTTCTCTTTCTTTCTCTCTCTCTTTCTCTTTCTTTCTTTCTCTCTCTCTCTCTTTCTTTCTCTCTTTCTTTCTCTTTCTTTCTCTTTCTTTCTCTCTCTCTTTCTCTCTCTCTCTCTCTCTTTCTCTCTTTCTCTCTTTCTCTCTTTCTCTCTTTCTCTCTCTCTCTCTCTCTTTCTCTCTTTCTCTCTTTCTCTCTTTCTCTCTCTCTCTCTTTCTCTCTCTCTTTCTCTCTCTCTTTCTCTCTCTCTTTCTCTCTCTCTTTCTTTCTTTCTCTCTCTCTTTCTCTCTCTCTCTTTCTCTCTCTCTCTTTCTCTCTTTCTCTCTTTCTCTCTCTCTCTCTTTCTCTTTCTCTTTCTCTCTCTTTCTCTCTTTCTCTTTCTCTCTTTCTCTCTTTCTCTCTTTCTTTCTCTCTTTCTCTCTTTCTTTCTCTCTCTCTCCATAACTGGATCTGTATAATATAGCACATTTCTAAACTGACAATTAACGCTTCTGTTAGTCTGCAGTGGTTTAAATCCATTTTCTTTCCTAAGATACGGTGAGTCCATGGTTAAATCAATTTACTGTTGGGATTATTACTTCTGGCCAGCAGGAGGAGGCAGAGAGTACCACTGTCAAACTGTTAAGTATCACTTCCCTTCCCACAACCCCAGTCATTCTCTTTGCCTTCAGTGCAAGGAGGAGGTGAAGTTTTGGTGTCTGAAGAAGATAGGATTTATTTCACTTCAATCAAGAGTTTGTTATTTTGAAAGCCAGAGTAGGTTTGCTCTGATCTTTCTTTTCAAGTTTGGGTGTAGCCGTACTCCACGTTAGTCTCTTCAGTAGGACAGTGGTGGCTTTAAAGCAGTTAGGAACTTGTAAGGTGGACCTTGCTGCATTTTCCTAACATGGTTGCTGCCCATGGTTTAGAAAGCCTGAGTAGGTTTACTCTGTTCTTTCTTTTCTCTACAGGTCTCTGTGAGGAGTGGCATCCTCTCATATCATGTAGGCTGTCCTCCTGCCGGACGGCTAGACTGCAGGTAAGTGCCTTTTCATCTTGTGGGTGGGAGACTGGCACTATAAGGGTTAAGGAGCCTTCTCTGCAACATTAGATGGGACTGATATATCCTTTGGCAGGATGCAGGCGCTTTATGGTGACAGGAGACTAGGGGTTAATAGGGATCCCCTGTTTGTTGGGCTCATGTGTTTAAAGGCATAAGGGGTTAAGAACGATACCTCCAAATTACTGTTGCTTTTTGTTGAGCTCATATGTATGTTTCAGGGGCACCTTAAGGGTTAACGATTCCCCAAAATTACTGTTCCACTTTTATGTGGTGTGTTGGTTTCACAGTATTAAGATTTGTTTGCGCACTATGTATTTTTCTGCGCAGTTCGTTTGTGTTTTTTTTTACCGGAGTACTCTGCCTTGTACATTGAGGGCAGCCTCAGGGTCAGCAGTATTTCTGTGGCTTGTTTCACATGGTAAATAAAGCGCGATGTTAGAACATTTTTGTGCGCTTCATTTCCATGCTGTTGCCGTTAACCCGCCTCCTCCTTCTTTGAGAAGGAGCTGAGACGCCATTTCTGTACTTTACCGGGTCCGGTCATGTGACCCCGCCTCCTCCGGCTGAGAACTGTGCTTACACAGCTTTTTTATTTTCAGTGCAATGCTATCTTTATATCACTGTACTATGCTATATATATATAGTAGCATTAGTAGCAAAAACTTGCACTCTCTGGACTTTTTCAAACGCAAAAAACTTTTAATGTAACGTTTCGGAGACAAAGTATCCCCTTCCTCAGACAAAAGTGAAATGGCAATACAAGCAGTATAAAAAGGCAAACAGAGTGATAACCCCTCCCCCCAATTAAGACAAAAAACCGCCAAAATGGTAGTCATAACAACCACACCAAACATAGTGTCAGTGTTACTAAGCCAAACAACTAATTTGAAAAATGCAAATTTACTGATTAAGTGATAAAAGTTCAAGTGTGAAGCACTATATAAATGTGAGACATGATTTAAAAGCTATATACATATATCCAACTTAAATGAAATAATAAATTCAAATTAATAAATTTGATATTCACATCTGGACAGATATTTCACAAGCATATCCCATACTAAAACCATTTGATGGGGGAAAAACAGCGTAGTGAGGAGAATGGGAAACACAAACTCACATACAAATCTCACTATCTGTTTTTGACATTTGAACGATCAGATAGTGAGATTTGTATGTGAGTTTGTGTTTCCCATTCTCCTCACTACGCTGTTTTTCCCCCATCAAATGGTTTCAGAATGGGATATGCTTGTGAAATATCTGTCCAGATGTGAATATCAAATTTATTAATTTGAATTTATTATTTCATTTAAGTTGGATATATGTATATAGCTTTTAAATCATGTCTCACATTTATATAGTGCTTCACACTTGAACTTTTATCACTTAATCAGTAAATTTGCATTTTTCAAATTAGTTGTTTGGCTTAGTAACACTGACACTATGTTTGGTGTGGTTGTTATGACTACCATTTTGGCGGTTTTTTGTCTTAATTGGGGGGAGGGGTTATCACTCTGTTTGCCTTTTTATACTGCTTGTATTGCCATTTCACTTTTGTCTGAGGAAGGGGATACTTTGTCTCCGAAACGTTACATTAAAAGTTTTTTGCGTTTGAAAAAGTCCAGCGAGTGCAAGTTTTTGCTACTATTATCTACAACCCACTAGCACCCTGGCTGTTGAAGTGAGAGTGCTCATCCTGGTTATATACACAAACATCCCTGTCTATTCTGTGTGTGTTACAACGTCCCTTAAAGGGACAGAATACACCAATTTTCATATAACTACATGTTATTACATGCAGTTATATGAAAATTGGTGTATACTGTCCCTTTAAGGGATGTTGTAACACACACAGAATAGGCAGGGTATTTGTGCATTTTTATATACTATAAAAAAATAAGATGCACAGATACTGATATAAAAATCCAGAATAAAACTGTTTAAAAACTTAGAAGCTCTCAGTTTAGCTCTGTTTAAAAGGTAGCCGGAAAGCCCCCTCCCCATTCTTTTGCATATGAAAAGACCCTTTACACAAACAGGAGCAAGCTGGAGAAGGTATCTGTCGGTATTCTCCTAAAACTTTGGGGCATGGTTAGGAGTCTGAAAATCAGAGCAATGTTATTTAAAAATAAGCAATATACATTTAAAAAAAACAAAAAACTTTATGGGCTATATAAATAGATCTGCAAAACATTTATGCAAAGAAAAAAATGTGTATAATGTCCCTTTTTAAATGATATGTGCATAAACATCACTGCTTATAGAACGGACATTATATCCAGTGATAAGTAGTAATAGTAATGAGTGGGTAGGTGGTAGGGCTGTTACTAACGCAACATGCAGCGTGTGGGAGGATGTTAGAGTGGTGGAAAGGTAGAATAATGACAAATATGCAGATGAACAGTACTAAGCGCAATAATGATAGCTGTCTCAGATAGCCAAAGGGGGCTGGGGATATACCTCTCCTGCCCCTAAAGTTCCATCTGCTCCGTGCCTGGAAAACAATCACATACAAATTACTATATACACCTGTACCATGGAGTTTAACCGACATCCAGGCTAATAGCGGTCATCCGAATATATATCGTTTGCAAAGACCCTTTAATGGCCAGTCACACCCTCTAAGGTTGCCCTGTCAGTGTACAAGCAATATGAGTACTGTACCGTGTGTCAAAGTAGTTGTTTCCAGGTTCACAATCTGTGAGTATTCCTTAGCCGCTTGTGCTGCTGTCCTCCGTAGAGCTGCTAGTCTCCAGCCAAATCTTCAGCGTCTCACACACACACTGCTCCGCTCCTAAGCAGCACCCACTATAGCTGGACCGGAAAAACCACACTATTGGTTCTCAAGGGGTAGATGGATAGCGATATTGAGTCCTAGTACTCCACTTAGTAATGCAGGAAAAAATATATAATCGATCAACCCCAATTGAGGTTAAACCAGTGAAGAAGCCCAAATGAGGTTTAAAAACGATCAAACTTTTTTTCATACTCCAATAAAAACGGCAGACTCCAAGGGTCAGGCAATAAAGATAGTTGTTTGACCGGTTTTGGTCGCTCAGACTGTAGTCATAAACTAAACTAAAACGGTGCAACAGGTGCAAAATATTTAAAAGAACAGAACACCTCCCATTGGAGGGGCCCAGATTCTCATATTAACCCTTTTAACATGTCAAATAAATTACAAGTTACAAAGAACAGTAATACATGCAAAATAGATGATATAACAGAACATTCCATAGGATAATCTAGAAAAAGTTAATGAAACTTACTAAACAAGTAACGTCCATGTAACTTTTAAAGGTAAAAATAATGTTAATGTAGATTTTATGATAAAGACGTTCTTGCCATACACTTAATTCAAAGTTTTAATATTTGGATACCAAAAATTAATACTGGATATACTCAGTAAGGTACCTGTCGGGGGGACAAAATTGTTAGGGATATAGATAATAAAGAATACAACAAGAGGTTAATGTTGCATGAGGTATCCATATCAAGAGAGTTGTCTTTTGATAATGTAATTGATGATATTATACTTTACTACGTCTCTCTAACCAACCCATAGTGGGTCAACAATTTCAAGCAATAAGGTAATGGTAAAATAGTATTATTATATTAATAGTCATGGTCATAATGATTTAATAAGGGATATTAAATATTGATATCAATGGATATGATTAGTGCACTCAGTAATGTCACATTCCACCGATAACTATTAATCTATATAATAACCCCATAGCCAAAAGACCAAATTACTAAATTCATGAATTAAAATACCCAGCAATGTTAAGACCCAATTATAGGTATAAAGGGCTACTAGCATTGTTTAAAAGGATGGGGATACATGTGTATATATAACCCTATCCAAAACTAGAGCCAACTCATTAGAGAGAACAAAAAGAGAAAGATATAATTTTATGATTTTATAACAGATTAATTCTCATTGAGAAAATCAGTGTAAAGATGTTAAATACAGCTCAACTAACCTATCTAATTAGATGTTAGAAATCCATATGTAAACCCTAACCATAATTTTGGATATGATTAGGAGTAAAGTTGTATTAACGGTGCCAATAATTTATAATGTCAAATTTTGAATTGAATCCCACAGGTAGCAGGCTACCCAGCTTATGGATCCAGTATATTTCCTGTCTGGAAAGTATCTGGAATTTATCCCCTCCTCTAGGGGGGTCTTATTATCTGTTTGATAGCCTGCTACCTGAAGGAGTCAACATTTCCATTATGGACCTCCAAGAAATGTTTGGACAAGGCCGACACCGCTCTTTTGTTGGTAATATAAGACAAATGTTCTTTTATACAGGTGCCAACCTCCCTTGTGGTCCTCCCTACATACTGTCGAGAACAGATGCTGCATTCAATAAGATATACCACAAATTTATTACCACATTTAACACACCCTTTAGTCTCGATCACCTCCAAGGTGGTGGTCGAGCTAAAAGTTGTGGATATGTTAACGTGGTCACAAGACCTGCATGTTCGTTTACCTCACTTAAAATGCAATCAAGAGCTCTGTACTTTCTTAGGTTTTAACATTCTAGGGGAAAGTATATTGCCTAATGACAAGTTTCGTTTGTAAACAAACTGACATACCTCCCCTCTTGTAGTTCGCAGTTGTTTGTCACCCCTCAAAATTGGAAGATTTTTCCTAATAATATTACACACCTGGTAATATTGATTAGAATACACTGTTACAAACAATGTTTTTTTCTTTGTATTTGCTTATTGTCTGGGGCTACACATGTGTTCTTGGGGCCAAACAACTGCGCCCTCTCCATCTGCTTTACCTCATTAAAGGGTTAGTTAAGTCAAAATTAAACTTGCAGGATTCAGATAGAGCATGTCATTTTAAGATACTTTTAAATTCACTTCTATTTTCAAATGTGCTTCGTTCTCTTAATATCCCTTGTTAAAAAATGAATACGCACATATCCTACACTAGTGGGAGCTGCTGCTAATTGGTGCCTGCACACATTTGTCTCTTGTGATTGGCTAAATAGATATTTTCAGCTTCCTGTCAGTAGTGCAATGCTGTCCCTTCAGCATTGGATAACAAGAGAATGAAGAAAATTTGATAATAGAATTAAATTGGAAAGTTGTTTAAAAACGTATGTTCTATCTGAATCATAAAATAAAACTTTAGGGTTTATTATCCCTTTAAAGGCTCTGCCAACAATCTTATTCGGATAATCCCTGGCATTTAGACGTTCAGTTAGAATCTGACTCTCTCTGAGGAAATTACTATCCAAGGTACAGTTCCGTTTTACACGTAGGAACTGTCCTTTAGCAATCCCCTTAAAAACATGCCCTGGATGACTGCTTCGGGCATGTAAGAGGGAATTCCCCGAAATGGGTTTCCTATAGAGAGAGGAGATGATCCTTTTATTGTGACAATCTGATGTTAATGTAACATCTAAATAGTTGATGGTGGTCTTATGCCATTCAAAGGTGAATCTCATCCCAACTTGGTTCATATTGAGATAATTCACAAAATCTTGTGCCTTTGATACATCTGAAGACCAAAATATTTCAGAAGGTCGTCAATAAACCTCATATACTTGATCAAATGTGCAGAGTAGACATTTCTATCTCCAAAGACGTGGAACCGCTCCCACCACCCCATAAAGAGGTTGGCCTAGGAAGGGGGAAATTTTGCCCCGTCGCAGTTCCACGTCTCTGGAGATAGTGTCAGAAAATTTGAAAAAATTGTGTTTCAAGAGAAACTCAATTACTCCTGAGAATATATTGCTTGTATTCCTCTGAAAGCCCTGTATATGTATCTAAATAGAAATCTATTGCTTCAATTTCAAATTCATGGGGTATTGTGGAGTACAGAGAGACAACATTAAAGGGACAGTCTAGGCCAAAAAAAACGTTCATGATTCAGATAGGGCATGTAATTTTAAACAATTTTCCAATTTACTTTTATCACCAATTTTGCTTTGCTCTTTTGGTATTCTTAGTTGAAAGCTTAACCTAGGAGGTTCATATGCAAATTTCTTAGACCTTGAAGGCCACCTCTTTTCAGAATGCATTTTAACAGTTTTTCACCAATAGAGGGTGTTAGTTCACGTATTTCATATAGATAACTTCATGTGCTTGAGCACAGTGTTATCTAAGAGCAGGCACTGATTGGCTATACTGCAAGTCTGTCAAAAGAGCTGAAATAAAAGGGCAGTTTGCAGAGGCTTAGATACAAGATAATCACAGAGGTTAAAAGTATATTATTATACCTGTGTTGGTTATGCAAAACTGGGGAATGGGTAATAAAGGGATTATCTATATTTTAAAACAATAACAATTCTGGTGTAGACTGTCACTTTAATTGTCATCCAGCTGTACTCCTGTTCACAAACAATCTTTTCTAATTTGGACAAATTGTGGGTAGTGTCCTAAGGGAGACCCATTGTGGCAGGTATAGGCGGCTCCCTGTTTGAGCCCCTTTCTAGATGGGTGGAACAATTCCTCCAGCCATTGGTACAGAAATTGCCTAGCTATCAATAGCTAGGCAATTTCTGTACCAATGGCTGGAGGAATTGATCCACCCATCTAGAAAGGGGCTCAAACAGGGAGCCGCCTATACCTGCCACAATGGGTCTCCCTTGTACCTCAGAAAGGCTCTTGTGGACCTTCGGGAGATGGTGGAAGATGGGCATTACAGGATTATCAACCAATAGGCAATGAAAGGTCCGCCTATCAATGATGCCCATCTCCAAACCATCATCCAGATGGTCCTTTAGTAGATGTTACTATTTTTTTTTTATTGGAGTATTTTTAAACCTCATTTAGGCTTCTTCACTGGTTTAACCTCAATTGGGGTTGATCGATTTATATATTTTTTCCTGCATCACTACTTATACTTTTTAATATTATATTAATATATTAAAATATTTAATTTGCATTTTGTCTTGCCTCTCAGTTTTTCTTTTGCAGAAAATTCTGTTTGGTTTTTAGACACTAATATTGTTATCAAATATGCAATTATGTGTGTTCTGATTCACTAGATCTCTTGAGATAGAGAGAACGCACTGCCTTCTGAGCCCAATGTTTCCCAAGATGATGCTGTTTAGGCAATACCTCAGTTTTCTCCTTACACGTCCCAAGCCTCAATGGCGTCACCTGCAGTGCCCTGTGGTTCCTCATTATCTCCTGGAGGAGTTATTGGCCTGCAAAATTTGCTACTCGGGTATCTGTGGTATTTCTGTTTTTCCTATTATCAGGGGAAAATCGCAGGAGGAATATTAGAGATTCAGATAATAGGGTTTCTCTACCGCCTGCTGCTACACGGATTGCTTTCCTCATAGGTCTGATGAGGACGATACGTCAGTAGCCTCTGAGGGTAAAATCTCGGATTTGGACAGTATAATTCCTTATCTGATGCTGAAGTGGTATCCTTCAGATTTCAGCTTGTACACCTTTGTGTGTGATTAAAGGAGGTTTTGGCTGCCTTGGAGCGACTCCGATACGTCTGTCGTTGTCAATCCCTAAAGAATCTAGTGAACTTTATAGATACTAGGATTCCTATGTGTCAGTTTTTCCTGTACCAGACCGTGCTGGGAGTTTTTTCACAGAAATGGGAGAGCTACTCTTGGAGTTTTCCCCGTCTCCTGTCTTTAAAAGGATGTTTCCTGTCATTGTCTCCATTAAATATCATGACGCACGGTGCCTATAGTAGTAGGACAATTCTATGGCTAAAAGAACTACGATTCCTAGAGAGGATAGCTGTTCTTTCAGGGTCAATGGACTAAGCTGTAGGCTTACATGGAAGTTTTTTTTGCCACTGTTTCAAGTGCGGCATCTTATTGGTGCAATGCCTTGTTTTTTCCAATTGGTAGAGAGTCCTTTAAGGAGGAAATCCAGAACAGAATTTTTTCTGATACTACCATGCAAGTTTTTATGCAGGGGAGCCAAGATCTCTAGCTTCGCTCTGCTATTCCACGGAGCTTTGTGGCTATATTCATGGTCAGTGGATCTTTCCTCTGCATCCAAGCTTCTGGCGTTTCCTTACAAGGGTAAGACTTTGTTTGGTCCAGATCTGGCAGGAATATTTCTGATAGTTCAGGTGGAAAAGGATCTTTTCTACCTCAAGATGAGATGAATAGGCCTACAGAAGTTTTGTAACAGGGGCACTTTAATTAATCTAACTTTACATTTCACTTGTTTTGTTCAAATACTTACCTTTTAATCCTGACAGCCGCTCCAGCGATTTCCCCCCGGCCGTCGGAAGCCTCTTCATACGTCAGAAATTATGAATCCGGCTTCCACCAATCATGGCTTTACCCCTGGGGGAATCGTGGCCTGAGGCAACGCTGTGATTGGAGGAATCCGGATTCGTCATTTTGGACCCGCGAAGAGGGCTTGCGACGGGCGGAGAAAGTGCTGCAGTGGCTGTCAGGATTAAAAGGTAAGTATTTGAATAAAACAAGTGAAATGTTAAGTTTGATGAATTAAAGTGCCCCTGTTTTTAATAGGATTATTAAAAACCGGGCACTGATTTGTCAAACATTACCTTCACTTTAAGTCTGTCGCTCCTCTTGGAGTTTTATACCTGTTTTAGGGTTTTGCTGTTGGCTCAGTTTGAGCCATAGCATTCCTTTAGATTTTAAAAGTTTTCCTTTTGGCTATATCTTCTGCTCGGAGAGTTTAGGTACTCTCGGCTTTGCAGTGTGATTCACTTTATTTTTTTTCGGATAAGGCGTTTTTTTTTTATCCTAAGTGGAAATATTGTTTGGAAATTATTTCCTCTCTGTGTCCTCATTCTATTCTCTTGAGGAACGTGTGTGCACAATTTGGATGTGCGTGCCTAATATTTTTCTTCTGTTTTTCTGTAACAGAAAGCTAATGCTACTTCTTTTCTCCTGTTAAGTGTGATCAGTCCACGGGTCATCATTACTTCTGGAATATTGCTCCTCCCCAACAGGAAGTGCAAGAGGATTCACCCAGCAGAGCTGCCATATAGCTCCTCCCCTCTACGTCACCTCCAGTCATTCTCTTGCACCCAACAACTAGATAGGATGTGTGAGAGGACTATGGTGATTATACTTAGTTTTATACCTTCAATCAAAAGTTTTTTATTTTATAATAGCACCGGAGTGTGTTATTCTTTCTCTGGTAGAATTTGAAGAAGAATCTACCTGAGTTTTTACTATGATTTTAGCCGGCGTAGTTAAGATCATATTGCTGTTTCTCGGCCATCTGAGGAGAGGTAAACTTCAGATCAGGGGACAGCGGGCAGATTAATCTGCAAAGAGGTATGTAGCAGCTTATTATTTTCTGACAATGGAATTGATGAGAAAATTCTGCCATACCGATATAATGTAAACTCAGCCTTAAATGCAGTAGCAGCAACTGGTATCAGGCTGTCATGTATGTATATTTTACACTTCAGTATTCTGGGGAATGGCACTTCACTGGAATTATACTGTGTGCATAAGACTTTAGCCTAATTTGCAGGGACTAGCATCAGGCTTTTTAATAACACTTAATTTATGTTAAACGTTTTTTGCTGGCATGTAAAATCGTTTCATTTTCTGAGGTACTGGGTGAATAAAATATTTTGGGCACTATTTTTTTCCACTTGGCAGTTGTTTTATTTAATTTATGACAGTTTACTGATCTCTCTCACTGTGTGTGAGGGGGAGGGGCCGTTTTTGGCGCTTTTGCTACGCATCAAAAAATTCAGTCAGAAGCTCACTGTACTTCCTGCATGATCCGGTTCATCTATACAGAACTCAGGGGTCTTCAAAACTTGTTTTGAGGGAGGTAATCACTCACAGCAGAGCTGTGAGATTGTAGTTGACTGTGATAAAAAACGTTTATTTCTGTAACTTTTTTTCTGCTATCAGGGTTAGTTATCCTTTGCTAATGGGAACAAGCCTTTGCTAAAATTGTGTTTTTTACAAAGATTTGATGCTATAACCTTTCAGTTTAACTTTCAACTGTCATAACTCTTTCTGTGCTTCTTATAGGCACAGTACGTTTTCTTATTATAGTAAATTACTTGAAAAGTATTTCCAAGTTGCTAGTTTATTTGCTAGTGTGTTAAACATGTCTGATTCAGAGGAAGACATCTGTGCTATATGTGCTAATGCCAAAGTGGAGCCCAATAGAAATTTATGTACTAACTGCATTGATGCTACTTTAAATAAGAGTCAATCTGTACAAATTGAACATATTTCACCAAACAACGAGGGGAGAGTTATGCCGACTAACTCGCCTCACGTGTCAGTACCTGCATCTCCCGCTCGGGAGGTGCGTGATATTGTGGCGCCGAGTACATCTGGGCGGCCATTACAAATCACATTACAGGATATGGCTACTGTTATGACTGAAGTTTTGGCTAAATTACCAGAACTAAGAGGTAAGCGTGATCACTCTGGGATGAGAACAGAGTGCGCTGATAATGTTAGGGCCATGTCAGATACTGCGTCACAACTTGCAGAACATGAGGACGGAGAGCTTCATTCTGCGGCTGACGGTTCTGATCCAAACAGATTGGATTCAGATATTTCAAATTTTAAATTTAAGCTGGAAAACCTCCGTGTATTACTAGGGGAGGTGTTAGCGGCTCTGAATGATTGTAACACAGTTGCAATACCAGAGAAAATGTGTAGGTTGTTTAAATATTTTGCGGTACCGTCGAGTACTGACGTTTTTCCTATACCTAAGAGACTTACTGAAATTGTTACTAAGGAGTGGGATAGACCCGGTGTGCCGTTCTCACCCCCTCCGATATTTAGAAAGATGTTTCCAATAGACACCACCACTCGGGACTTATGGCAAACGGTCCCTAAGGTGGAGGGAGCAGTTTCTACTTTAGCTAAGCGTACCACTATCCCGGTGGAGGATAGCTGTGCCTTTTCAGATCCAATGGATAAAAAGTTAGAGGGTTACCTTAAGAAAATGTTTGTTCAACAAGGTTTTATATTGCAACCCCTTGCATGCATTGCGCCTGTCACGGCTGCAGCAGCATTTTGGTTTGAGTCTCTGGAAGAGACACTTGAATCAGCTCCATTAGATGAGATTACACACAAGATTAAAGCTCTTAAGTTAGCTAACTCATTTATTTCAGATGCCGTAGTACATTTAACTAAACTTACGGCTAAGAATTCCGATTCGCCATTCAGGCGCGCAGAGCACTGTGGCTAAAATCCTGGTCAGCTGACGTTACTTCTAAGTCTAAATTACTTAATATACCTTTCAAAGGGCAGACCTTATTCGGGCCCGGATTGAAAGAAATTATCGCTGACATTTCAGGAGGTAAAGGCCATGCCCTGCCTCGAGACAGAGCCAAACCTAAGGCTAGACAATCTAATTTTCATTCCTTTCGGAATTTCAAAGCAGGAGCAGCATCAACTTCCTCTGCTCCAAAACAAGAAGGATCTGTTGCTCGCTACAGACAAGGCTGGAGACCTAACCAGTCCTGGAACAAGGGCAAGCAGGCCAGGAAACCTGCTGCTGCCCCTAAAACAGCATGAATTGAGGGCCCCTGATCCGGGAACGGATCTAGTGGGGGGCAGACTTTCTCTCTTCGCCCAGGCTTGGGCAAGAGATGTCCAGGATCCCTGGGCGCTAGAGATAATATCTCAGGGATACCTTCTGGACTTCAAATACTCTCCCCCAAGAGAGAGATTTCATCTGTCAAGGTTGTCAACAAACCTAATAAAGAAAGAGGCGTTTCTACGCTGCGTACAAGAGCTTTTATTAATGGGAGTAATCCATCCAGTTCCACGGTCGGAACATGGACAAGGGTTTTACTCAAATCTGTTTGTGGTTCCCAAAAAAGAGGGAACTTTCAGGCCAATCCTGGATTTAAAGATCCTAAACAAATTCCTAAGAGTCCCATCGTTCAAAATGGAGACTATTCGGACAATCTTACCCATGATCCAAAAGGGTCAGTACATGACCACAGTGGATTTAAAAGATGCTTACCTTCACATACCGATCCACAAAGATCATTACCGGTATCTAAGGTTTGCCTTTCTAGACAGGCATTACCAGTTTGTAGCTCTTCCATTCGGATTGGCTACGGCTCCAAGAATCTTCACAAAGGTTCTGGGTGCTCTTCTGGCGGTACTAAGACCGCGAGGAATTTCGGTAGCTCCGTACCTAGACGACATTCTGATACAAGCTTCAAGCTTTCAAACTGCCAAGTCTCATACAGAGTTAGTACTGGCATTTCTAAGGTCGCATGGATGGAAGGTGAACGAAAAGAAGAGTTCTCTCTTTCCACTCACAAGAGTTCCCTTCCTGGGGACTCTTATAGATTCTGTAGAAATGAAAATTTACCTGACAGAAGACAGGTTAACAAAACTTCAAAGTGCATGCCGTGTCCTTCATTCCATTCAACACCCGTCAGTGGCTCAATGCATGGAGGTAATCGGCTTAATGGTAGCGGCAATGGACATAGTACCCTTTGCACGCCTACACCTCAGACCGCTGCAATTGTGCATGCTGAGTCAGTGGAATGGGGATTACTCAGACTTGTCCCCTTCTCTGAATCTGGATCAAGAGACCAGAAATTCTCTTCTATGGTGGCTTTCTCGGCCACATCTGTCCAGGGGGATGCCATTCAGCAGGCCAGACTGGACAATTGTAACAACAGACGCCAGCCTACTAGGTTGGGGCGCCGTCTGGAATTCTCTGAAGGCTCAGGGACAATGGAATCAGGAGGAGAGTCTCCTACCAATAAACATTCTGGAATTGAGAGCAGTTCTCAATGTCCTTCTGGCTTGGCCCCAGTTGACAACTCGGGGGTTCATCAGGTTTCAGTCGGACAACATCACGACTGTAGCCTACATCAACCATCAGGGAGGGACAAGAAGCTCCCTAGCAATGATGGAAGTATCAAAGATAATTCGCTGGGCAGAGTCTCACTCTTGCCACCTGTCAGCAATCCACATCCCGGGAGTGGAGAACTGGGAGGCGGATTTTTTAAGTCGTCAGACTTTTCATCCGGGGGAGTGGGAACTTCATCCGGAGGTCTTTGCCCAAATACTTCGACATTGGGGCAAACCAGAGATAGATCTCATGGCGTCTCGACAGAACGCCAAGCTTCCTCGTTACGGGTCCAGATCCAGGGATCCGGGAGCGGTCCTGATAGATGCCTTGACAGCACCTTGGACCTTCAGGATGGCTTATGTGTTTCCACCCTTCCCGATGCTTCCTCGATTGATTGCCAGAATCAAACAGGAAAGAGCATCAGTGATTCTAATAGCGCCTGCATGGCCACGCAGGACTTGGTATGCAGATCTGGTGGACATGTCATCCTGTCCACCTTGGTCTCTACCTCTGAAACAGGACCTTCTGATACAGGGTCCTTTCAAACATCAAAATCTAACTTCTCTGAAGCTGACTGCTTGGAAATTGAACGCTTGATTTTATCAAAACGTGGTTTTTCTGAGCCAGTTATTGATACCTTAATACAGGCTAGGAAGCCTGTTACCAGAAAGATTTACCATAAGATATGGCGTAAATACCTATATTGGTGTGAATCCAAAGGTTACTCTTGGAGTAAGGTTAGGATTCCTAGGATATTGTCTTTTCTACAAGAAGGTTTAGAAAAGGGTTTATCCGCTAGTTCCTTAAAGGGACAGATCTCAGCTCTGTCCATTCTGTTGCACAAACGTCTGTCAGAAGTTCCAGACGTTCAGGCTTTTTGTCAGGCTTTGGCCAGGATTAAGCCTGTGTTTAAAACTGTTGCTCCGCCATGGAGTTTAAACCTTGTTCTTAACGTTTTACAGGGCGTTCCGTTTGAACCCCTTCATTCCATTGATATAAAGTTGTTATCTTGGAAAGTTCTATTTTTAATGGCTATTTCCTCGGCTCGAAGAGTCTCTGAGTTATCAGCCTTACATTGTGATTCTCCTTATTTGATTTTTCACTCGGATAAGGTAGTTCTGCGTACTAAACCTGGGTTCTTACCTAAGGTAGTCACTAACAGAAATATCAATCAAGAGATTGTTGTTCCATCCTTGTGTCCAAATCCTTCTTCAAGGAAGGAACGACTTCTGCACAATCTGGATGTAGTTCGTGCCCTAAAATTTTATTTACAGGCAACTAAAGATTTTCGACAAACGTCTTCCCTGTTTGTCGTTTACTCTGGTCAGAGGAGAGGTCAAAAAGCTTCTGCTACCTCTCTCTCTTTTTGGCTTCGTAGCATAATACGTTTAGCTTATGAGACTGCTGGACAGCAGCCTCCTGAAAGAATTACAGCTCATTCCACTAGAGCTGTGGCTTCCACTTGGGCCTTTAAGAATGAGGCCTCTGTTGAACAGATTTGCAAGGCTGCAACTTGGTCTTCGCTTCATACTTTTTCCAAATTTTACAAATTTGACACTTTTGCTTCTTCGGAGGCTATTTTTGGGAGAAAGGTTCTTCAGGCAGTGGTTCCTTCTGTATAAAGAGCCTGCCTGTCCCTCCCGTCATCCGTGTACTTTTGCTTTGGTAGAAGAATAGAAAGAGGGCGCCACAATAGCGTGATATCGTCTGGAATGCAGGTACAGATATATGTAAATATTATGCTTACCAGATGGTGTGGCACTGTGCTGTGACCAGTGCAAGAGAGCAGGCTAGCACTTAACAGTGGCTAGTACACTGTAGGAGCCAGGCTCCAAAGGCACTTGTTCTAGTTGAAACTTGGTATCTATCTCCTGCTATCTGGACTTCAGGTTCTGCAGAGGAGTGATCTTATGTGTGTTGTTCAATAGGCATATATGAACCACAACACAGACAACTTCAAATAAAAAAAATTGACTTTTATTTTATGACGCGTTTCTCAACCTGCAAGGGTTGTTTCATCAGATAAGAAGTTTCACTTTTTATCTGATGAAACAACCCTTGCAGGTTGAGAAACGCGTCATAAAATAAAAGTCAATTTTTTTTATTTGAAGTTGTCTGTGTTGTGGTTCATATATGCCTATTGAACAACACACATAAGATCACTCCTCTGCAGAACCTGAAGTCCAGATAGCAGGAGATAGATACCAAGTTTCAACTAGAACAAGTGCCTTTGGAGCCTGGCTCCTACAGTGTACTAGCCACTGTTAAGTGCTAGCCTGCTCTCTTGCACTGGTCACAGCACAGTGCCACACCATCTGGTAAGCATAATATTTACATATATCTGTACCTGCATTCCAGACGATATCACGCTATTGTGGCGCCCTCTTTCTATTCTTCTTCTACAGTTGTTCCATACTCTCTGGGATCAAGAGGAGCAGCCTGATTCATCACCATCTCTTTCAAGAGGACATCTTTATCCCCTATTTACCACCACTATATGGACAATAAACAGGACTAATACGGTAGACCTGATCTACTATATCCAAAGTATAATATCTAGTTTTAAATTGTATATTGTTTTCCATTACTAACATCAGCGCTCTTTAATATCCCTTTAATGGGATATTTTTACTTTTGCTTTGGTATTGGTATCCCAGAAGTAATGATGACCCGTGGACTGATCACACTTAACAGGAGAAAACATAATTTATGCTTACCTGATAAATTCCTTTCTCCTGTAGTGTGATCAGTCCACGGCCCGCCCTGTTTTTTACGGCAGGTAAATATTTTTTAAATTATACTCCAGTCACCACTACACCCTTTGGCTTCTCCTTTCTCGTTGGTCCTTGGTCGAATGACTGGAGGTGACGTAGAGGGGAGGAGCTATATGGCAGCTCTGCTGGGTGAATCCTCTTGCACTTCCTGTTGGGGAGGAGCAATATTCCAGAAGTAATGATGACCCGTGGACTGATCACACTACAGGAGAAAGGAATTTATCAGGTAAGCATAAATTATGTTTTTTTCTCTGGTTGAGAAGTTTAATTAGTTTTTTCAGACTGCGGGACTGCAGTCTCCAGAGAGAGAGTTATGCCTCTTTACTCGAGGGCTGTCTCTTCTTCTTGGGCTTTCAAATTGAAGCAGATTTGCAAGGCGACAACTTGGTCATCTTTACATACTTTTTCCAAATTTTATAAATTGGTTATTTTTGCTTTGGCTGAGGATTTTATTTTTGGGAGTGAGGTTATTCAAGCGGTGGTGCCTTCTGTTTTGGTCTGCCTGTCTTGTCCCTCCCTGTTCATCTGTGTCCTCTAGCTTGGCTATTGATTCCTAATAGTAATTGATGAAACCGTGGACTCACCGTATCTTAGGAAAGAGAATTTATGCTTACCTGATAAATTTATTTATTTTCGGATATGGCGAGTCCACGGCCCCGCCATTTATTTCAAGACCGTTTGTTTTTGACTAAACCTCAGGCACCTCTACACCTTGTGTTACTTCTCCTGTTTCTCCATTTTCCTATGGTCGAATGACTGGGGGTTGTGGGAAGGGAAGTGAAACTTAAAGGGATACTAACCCCAAATTTTTTTCTTTCTTAATTCAGATAGAGCATACAATTTTAAGCAACTTTCTAATTTACTCCTATTATCATTTTTTCTTTGTTCTCATGTTATCTTGATTTGAAAAAGCAGTAATGAAAGGTTAGGAACTGGCCCATTTTTAGTTCAGAACCTGGGTAGTGCTTGCTGATTGGTTTGCTACATTTAGCCACATATCAGCAAGTGCTACCCAGGTGCTGAACAAAAAAAGGGCTGGCTCTAAAGCTTACAGTACTGCTTTTTCAAATCAAGATAGCTTGAGAACAAAGAAAAATTGATAATAGGAGTAAATTAGAAAGTTGCTTAAAATCTCATGCTCTATCTGAATCCTGAAAAAAAAAAAAACTGGTTTAGTGTCCCTTTAACAGTTTGACTGTGGTGCTCTTTGCCTCCTCCTGCTGGCTAGGAGTGATATTCCCAACAGTAATTGATGAAACCGTGGACTCACCGTATCAGTAAAAAAAAAAAAAATTATCAGGTAAGCATACATTTTTCTTTTTCTTCAAGAGCACCTTTAAAAAAAAATGATGGCTATTTACATTATAGCACCGGATGAGCTAACCGTGCACAACTAGTGCATACTGCATGACGATAAAACACTGAATGACCTTTAATATGAGTAGCTCAGTTGTAAAGCACTTAAAGGGACAGTCTAGTCAAAATTAAACTTTCATGATTCAGATAGGGCATGCAATTTTAAACAATTTTCCAATTTGCTTTTATCATCAAATTTAGCTTTGTTGTCTTGGTATTCTTAGTTGAAAGCTAAACTTAGGTAGGCTCATATGCTAATTTCTAAGCCGTTTAAGGCCACCTGTTATCTGAATGCGTTTGACAGGTTTTTCACAGCTAGTGGGCATTAGTTCATGTGGGCCATATAGATAACATTGTGCTCACGCCAATGGCGTTACTTCTGAGAGTGCACGGATTGGCTAAAATGCAAGTCTGTCAAAAGAACTGAAATAAAGGGGCAGTCTGCAGAGGCTTAGATACAAGGTAATTACAGAGATGTAAAGTATATTACTATAACTGATGGTTATGCAAAACTGGGGAATGTTTATTAAAGGGATTATCTATCTTTTTAAACCATAAACATTCTTGAGTAGACTGTCACTTTTAATCTTTTCATATCTTTCATTTCCTTTTAGATATTCATTGATCGTGACCCTACAGTGTTTGCTCCAATTCTAAACTTCCTGCGCACCAAAGAGCTTAATGTCAGGTTTGTCTGTCTCTTATTCTCTGTCTTGCTCTCTCGTGTCTATTTTGTGTCCCACCCTATGTTTTTGCTTTCTCTCATACCCATCTCTTCTTTCTCTCTCACCAGGTCTCTGCTTTCTCTCCACACTTTTGTGGTGCTCTCGTCTGTCTTTGCTTTTGTCTTGTTGACTTGATTTCCCACTGCATTCTTCCTGTATAATTTTCTTTTTCATACTCTCACCACCATGCTTTCTCTCCCTTTTTTTTTTCTTGCAGAGATGTGAACTGTTCTCTCTTGCTGCATGAGGCAGAGTTTTATGGCATCACCCCATTAGGTAAGCTTATTTTAGCTACAGACATACTCACTGCATGTTACCTGAAGAGTTGTAGTTATGCGCCACATTACCTAAATATTGTAACCCTGGCGCCTTATAGAGGTTAGATTTTAGCAGTAACTGCTTACCTGTTCTTCTCTTCCAGTTAGACGCTTGCAGCTGTGTGAGGAGTTGGAGCGCTCATCCTGTGGGAGTGTCCTGTTTAATGGATACCTACCACCCCCTGGTAAGTTACTCCTATGCAATAATGGTAGTCTGCTCCATGATGCTGACTAAATCTTGCAGACTTCGAGCTTGATTCACATCTAGGCTGACTGCTTTTGGCCCTAGCTCGGACAGGACTTCTACATTAAAGGGATACTAAACCCAAGTTTTTTCTTTCATGATTCAGATAGAGCATGGGATTTTAAGCAACTTTCTAATTTACTCCTATTATCAATTTTTCTTTGTTCTCATGCTATCTTGATTTGAAAAAGCAGTACTGTAAGCTTTAGAGCCAGCCCTTTTTTTGTTCAGAACCTGGGTAGCACTTGCTGATTTGTGGCTAAATGTAGCAAACCAGTCAGCAAGTGCTACCCAGGTGCTGAACTAAAAATGGGCCTGCTCATAACCTTTCATTGCTGCTTTTTCAAATCAAGATAACATGAGAACAAAGAAAAATTGATAATAGGAGTAAATTAGAAAGTTGCTTAAAATTGCATGCTCTATCTGAATCATGAAAGAAAAAAAATTGGGGTTAGTGTCCCTTTAAAGGGATATTCCGGTCAAAATTTAAATGCACATTGTTTAATTACATCTCTGAATAGAAACATTATTGCAATATACATGCATTGGCAAAAATGCTTCTAGTAGGTTATCACTGTTTTAGTGTTAACATTTTTCTCTGCACATGCATGGGAAGCATAGCTAGATATTCTAGTTGCACCAGCATATTAAATACTGCAGTTGTTCAGAGCACCAGTAGGGCTTGTATCATGTCAGCAAGCAGATGGCACAAGCACCTTAGTCTCCCTGAGCAAGTGCTGTGTTTAAAATGCTGGTGCACGATGCATACTTAAGTACACTTTTGCAACAGCTATAGCGTTTATTAGAAGCATTTTTGCTAGTACATGTATATTACAAAAATGCTGCAATTCAAAACTGAAATGTCTCCATGTGGATTCCAAATTTGGCAGCAATGTCCCTTTGAAGATAGGTAGTGATATTGATAGGGTGCAGGCATAACAGTCTAATCCATTATGGCACAATGTGGTCTCAGTTGGAAAGTCAAGATCCCCTCCCTCCTATAAATCCATTTAGCACTCTGCCCTTTATCCACTCACCGCAAATCAGGTCCGAACCTAAAACCAATATCAGAGACCTCAAAGTTGTGAGAAATTGTATCAGATCAGTGGGTTAGAACTGGCTGATCTGATACAATTTCTCCCAACTTGGAGGCTGACGTTTTCACTTAGTAATAGGGGGAGCGCTAATGCTAACTCATAGCTTATCTATATGCACAAGTAGTGTGATACAGCAGCAATAGTACATGACCACTCTTCTATATGGCATTCTTGGTTAATGGGATAACGTAAGGTAAATTATAAATTGATGTTTGGATAGTCAAGACTAGGCGCCACTGTACTAATTGAATATAAGGAACAACCTCACAACTTTTGCATTTTAATTTTTTTGTGTGAAAATGTTGTTTTTTGTAATTGAAGACCAATATTATGTGAACCCACTATCAGACACTATCAATTTTTTTCTTCAATATAGATAACTTAAGAGAAGATTTAATTGATATGTATGATTTATTAGATGAATGACAAATAACTCTCTAAAACAATGACAAAGCACTGGGTGTTCAATAGCAAGTCATTTGCTGATGAACACTTTTTTCTGGGAAAAATATTCCTTCCATTTTATTAAAGAGACAGTCTAGACTGAATACATCATTTTGATTACTTATTGTTACATACCAGAGAATCATCCTGCAACTGGTCCCCCGTCTATAAGTTTGTAAGAAGTACATGAAAGATTGCAATATTCATTGTTTGTTAGGAGCAGAAAATGGCCGCTAAGCTCCTCCAGCCTAATGTGTGTTTATTTTGGTATGTTAAGTTTCTCCAATCACGATCGACTCTTAAATATGTTTTCCTACCCTCAGATGCTAATTTGCGCATGTGCAATTTGAAATGGCTAACTGAAAAATATTAAATGTTCGCTTCTAAACTGTCATACAAGAAAACTGCTAACTGGACAAGAAGAAAGCTGTGGGCGGGGCTTGGCGGCCATTTTTTGGCTGCTAACAAATAATGATTATTTAAAAGTTTCATGTACTTCTTACAAGCTTATAGATGTGGAACCCATTACAAGATGCTTGTGTGGTATGTAACAATAAGTAATAAAGAATAAGTATTGGGTCTAGACTGTCCCTTTAATTTATTAATCAATCTGGCGGCATTGACATCAGAGTCCATGAGCAAGCTATCCAACCATGCTCCTAACTTTTTCTACTGATATTCAAATTAAACTTTTGTGTCCCTTTAAAGTAATCGGCACTGAAAGTCAAAATTAAACTTTTATGATTCAGATAGAGCTTGCAGTTTAAAGAGCCTTTCCAATTTACTTTTATTAAATGTTGCCCATTCTCTTTTTATAGACACTTTTTGAGGCACTAACTCCTACTGAGCAATTTTAATAGAGTATACGTATAATAGTCTGTGATTGGCTGATGGCTGTCACATGATACAGGGGCCAGCAAATGGGGAAAACTTACATTTTTCACAAATCTACTGCTTATTTTTAATTCTTAGTGTTTTTACATTATTTTATATTATACACTTATGCAATTCTACTGTAGTTAGTAGTCCTTTCATTTTGGAAAAATCTGCTTAGCAATGTATTAACACTGCTATAAACAATGTTGCAAAACACCTTACCTTGAAATGTTAGACATGAGCACACTACTGAGGTCCTTTGAGCCTAACTCAATGTATTCTTCAACAAAGGATATCAAGAGAACAAATCAAATTTGATAACATAAGTAAATTGGAAAGTTATTTAACATTGCACATTCCTGACTTTACGGTTCCTTTAAGAGCGTCTTGATCTCTCTGGAATGCCTTTTTTGCTTCTACACCTAGCCCTTGCACCATCCTCTGGACTTTATAAATGTGTCTAAGTCAAGTGGGTTAGTTTCCTGCACAGCCTAGATGCCCTCTTTGGGTATCTCACAAGTTTTTTTTATTTTAGTCTTTTCTCCCTCACACCCATTTCTACCCAAAGATGGAAACTGTTTTAGATAAGGATCTAAAGCGGTTTCTATCTTTGCCTCTTGGTTCTTAGCCTTTGGGTCTGGCTGACTACGGATTTTCTCCCTTCTCTTTCTTTGATGTTCACTATCTCTTTACTTTTTCTCCTCTGACAAATTGTGTCCAGCCATACTTGCTAAAAAGACATTTAACCCATATTGTTTGTCATATTGCTTTGTTAATAACCCATATTTTGAGTCATATTGCTTTGTTAATAACCCATATTTTGAGTCATATTGCTTTGTTAATAACCCATATTGTTTGTCATATTGCTTTGTTAATAACCCATATTTTGATGGTCATTGTGCATGCACAATTTGAGATACAACATACTATAGTTCATGGTACAATATGAATATTGTGAATAAAAACAATAAGGGTGTTGTAACTGATTTTATATGAATAATGTATTTGTATTCTCTTATATATTCTTTGTAATTAACCTTTTTAATAATAGTTGACGTCTGACAGAGTTGAGGAAACACCACATATTGGTTCTGAACAAAACGGGAAGCAAGATTTTTTTTATTTTTTTAAACTATCCTAACTGGTACTACAATCTAATCCAAAATAAACAGATTTTGTTTATAAACTCAATATCAAACATAAATGGTTATGGCTGACAGAGTGGACAATTTATGGCTGTGACCATAATTAAAACATTATATAATTTTTATGTCCTACCAATTTCTTTTGCACTCAAAAGTAGCAGGAAGTGGGATTGGGGGCCTAAGAACTTGAAATGAATGTACATTTTCACGAATGAGTGCCTGGTTTAAAAAAAACAAAAAAACCCCATTAAAAACAGGGGCACTTTCATTCATGAAAGTTTACATTTCACCGGTTTTGTTAAAATACTTACCCTTTTCTTCTTGCAAGCCGGAGCAGCAATTCCGACGCTCGTCTCTTCATACATCAGCATTGAAGAATCCGGCTTCCTCCAATCACGGCGTGGCCTCAGGCAATGTTTGCTCTGGGGGGAAGCTGTGATTGGAGGAAGCTGGATTCGTCATTGCTGACGTAAGAAGTTAGAGGTTTTGATTGAGTATAAATAAGATTATTTTGTCACACATTATGACCATGTTTTTAATAATCCTAACTTTCAGAAATTGTGTTTTTTTTTTTTTTTGTTAAGATTTTACGATTTTTAACAATTTTTTGAAATATCTTTATCTGGATTTTTTAAAGAGGCAAAATAGTTTAATAGGGAAACCAAACATAAAATATTTCCACAATAACCTTATGAGTTGCAATCATAAATGCATTTTGGTTAACGTTTTCCAGGTTTTGATTTAATTGGGATTTCTGTTAAGTTTTTCCAGCAAAAAGAAGAAACCGCCACAGTGTCTCTGGGCTGCATGTGAGCTCCAGAAGTAGCGTTAGTGAGCGAGCTCCCGTTCGTCGCAGTAACACCATGCCTCCTAATCTGGGGGGTGCTGGGATACTTGGCCGCCTTTTAGAAGAGAGAAGTTCTGGAGGTTTGTATTAACAGGAGCCTGATGGAATGCAGAAGTCACTGTCGGCAATAGATTTTTTTTTTATTTTTTTGGGGTGGATTTCTTATATTTCACTATTTCTTCCTCGTCGTGTTCTTTTTATCAGCCTTTTCTCTTTCTCTGTCTGGCTGTGTTTCCCACCTTCTCGTGCTGTTTGCCTTTTTATAGTCTTTCTAAAAAAAATTTTCTTTGTACATTTTTTTTCTTGCCTATTTCTTTCCAATTTTTTTTTCTTTTTTTTTTTCTATTCTCTATTACTATTATATACCTGGATGCATAACTCAGCACATCTTTCCATAGCCTTCATTTTCAGTTTTGTTCCCCCAAGGCAGCTGCAGCGACCCTGGGATGGTTCGGATAGTATGTGGACATCACAACTGGATAGCAGTGGCTTATGCTCAGTTTATTGTTTGCTACAGGTGAGACGAATGTAGTTCTGCTGGACCTGTCTCTGCCCTTGTATGTGGTGACCACTAAAATGTGTTCTGTTGGGGGGGGTGTTTTTTTTTTTTTCTTACCTTTTTAGGTTTTTAAATAAAAAATTTCACCTACAGTCTTGATTGTGATGTTTGATAAGTGCGTAATAAAAAGACAATGCAATAACACTTACTCTGAATTTCAAATAAGCAGTAGATTTTTTCTGAGAAATGTTATATTTTTTTTTCTCCCATTTTCCGGCCCCCTGTATCATCTGACAGACATCGGCCAATCAGACTAGTATACGTATACCCTTTGAGCTTCTGCACATACTCAGTAGGATCTTGTTCCCCAGAAAGTATGAATATAAAAAGACTGCAAAATTTGATATTGGCAGTACATTGGAAAAAAAAAAAAGTTTTAGATGATTTCTCTCCATGACGGCAGGTTTTTGATAATTGATCGTAGGGACTTAAAGATCTTTTGCCTGATCATGTGTTAGCATCTATTTTGTCTTTTCTCTTTTTTCTCCTTAGACATCTGTCCTGTTTTTGTTTGTCTTTACATTTCATTTAAAACATTCTTTTTTTTTTTTAGAATGAAAGAGACCTCTGGATGGCAGCTGGTTTTCTCCAGCCCATGCCTGGATTGGGTGATTGAACGTGTTGCGCTTAATGCCAAGGCTGTAGGGGGGACTCCTGGAGATAATGATAAGATGCTTGCGGTGGCTTCCTATAGTGAGATCATCCTCTGGGCCATTGGTGGTGATGGCAGTGGAAGTGAAATAGGTAGGAAGAATTACACTGGTACACAATATATTGCTGTATATCGTTTTATTCATAACCATTTACAATGCTTACTGATTAGAAAAAATTTCTAAGATATGATTTTTTTTTTTTTTAAATATTTACTGCATCAAACGTGATTTCAGGCAGAACATTGTCATAGTGTAACTTATAGATGTGACACATTTTGTTTTTGGGCAAAGTATTAAGATGTTCTAATTTAAAGCAGTATATATAGTGTATTAAATGTGCCAGTGGCTCACACAGGTTCTAAGCTAGTTATATTGACTTAATGTAGCAACATGCACAAACAAAGATTGGCCATTTAAGTAATTGCTGGGGGGATATACTAGGCAGAAAAGGGCAGACAAGCTGACTAGTTAGGAAATGAGGGAGAAACCTTAGCTCTCGTGTGTATTACGTACGTATACCTATGCAGTGAAACTTTTTTTAAAATACTTACCTTATATTCCTAACAAGCATAGAACACCGGAGCAGCGATTCCTCCGCCCCCAGGAAGTCTCTTCTTACTTCAGAAATGACGAATCTGGCTTCCTCCAATCACGGCATGGCCTCAGGCAATGTTTGCTCTGGGGGGGGAAGCTGTTATTGGAGGAAGCCGGATTTGTCATTTCTGACGTAAGAAGAGACGACCTGGAGGCGGGGGAATCGCTGCTCTGGTGTTCCACGCTTGCTAGGAAGAAAAGATAAGTATTTTAAAAGAATGACTTCAATGTAAACTTTCATGAATGAAAATGCCCCTGTTTTTAATAGTATTTTTAAAAACGGGGCTTTCATTCGTGAAAGTTGACATTCACTTTAACTTTTGCTTACACATACTTTCTAAACTATCAAAGATGCACCATAATATCAGAACTTAGCTCTGCTTACTTGAACTGAAAACGATTGGTATGCAGTGTTCTTTTTTCCTTTTTTACAAGTTGTACTTGTTAGTTTATGATTATATGAATTTATACAGCCATTTCTTGTTTGGCAAAGAGATTGATATTCCCAATTTATGATGCTGGTGTCTTTAAAGACCCCATGGACAGGAAAATGGGAGACCTTTAAAGAGAGCATATCTATAAGTTTTGTGTTTGCAGTGTTCTCCACATTTACATTTTTCCAACAGGGTGGCATTATGAAGTAGCTGGGTGGGGGCAGTGTAATATTTTCTAATATTATTAGATCATTTTCAGCAATCCAAAGCACAAATTAATTGCATAATTTAACATAAATGGTATATAATTATAAGTTGTGCAGTAAAAAATAAAGAATTTTAATAGTAGCTCATTTTAGCCTAATATTGACCAAAATTTTAGCTGGGTGGTCAGTAAATCAGCCAACAGAGCAGTAATTATCAGATGTTATTGCCTTTTATATCCTATGAACTAACAATTTCAAGTGGGTTACTCTAGAAATCCTATTTTTGCCAGGAGAATAGTCTCAGCAACTCAGCTTTTTAACAGAACTGGGGTCACATTTCTTTCCATTAGTTTCCAAAATGTACCTCCTCAGTGGAAACTGGGCTTGAGTGAACATGTTTTCTGAAGATTTGTGTAAGGCAGCAGTATGGTCCTTTCCTGACCCACTCCTAAGAGATCACAGATCATATGTGTGTGCCACAGCTGTGGTAAAATTTGGATGAAAAGTGCTCCTTTGTTATGTATTACAACCTCTTCTGTATTTGTTCATGGATCATTGCTGATGTATGCATTTTTATTATAGTTTTTACTGTTACCTGTTAGATATTTAAATTGTACTATTTTTTTTTCTTCATAGCACTAATCAATTTCACTTCTATGTTCTGCTGTTTTAATAAAGAGCCATCTTCATTGGGAGTGTCTTGCAGAGAGTGACTTTATATGAATTTCTATAAATCTGAGTTAATGTCCAGCTTATGGTTTAACCCTAGGATAAAGAGGAATCTGCATCAATTTGACAACTAGGTTAATGCCAAGAAAATAAAATCTGTAGAAAACACCTGAGAAATTTGAAAATGTTTTATTAAAGTAATGAATCTCCTAGAAAGAATACTTACGTGCACCTCTTCTGTTTCCAGGGGTTTTTAGTCTGGGGGTTCCTGTGGAAGCCTTGTTTTTCGTTGGCAACCAGTTGATAGCCACCAGCCACACTGGGAAAATTGGGGTGTGGAATGCAGTGACCAAACACTGGCAGGTAAGATGCAAATGTCAAACCCATGCCTCCTTCCTCCCATCCTTCTCTTGCCTGGTCCTTTTGTATGACATCAATTTATTCCCTCTCTTTATATGCTGCGGACTTTAGTAATTACAGATGTTCCCTTACTGTATTGTCTCTAGATTCAAGACGTGGTTCCAATAAACAGCTATGACACTGCTGGCTCCTTCCTCCTCTTGGGCTGCAATAACGGCTCCATCTACTATGTTGGTAAGTGGTACTCTGATCGCAGGTGCGGATTTATGTATATTTGTGTATTGGGGATACTTAACATATGGGCACA